>NC_048218.1:204086218-204097546 GCF_002007445.2 Ailuropoda melanoleuca
AGGGCAAGGTATGTGGCTGCCCTCTCTCCGCACATTTCCCCATTTACCAATCTGGAAGCCCTCCCAAAATTGTCCTTTTGGGTTTTTATGGAGGCTTCATTTCTTAGGCATGGTTGGTCAAATCAGTGCTTATTGGTGATTAATCAAGTCTCCAACCCCTCTCTTTCCTAGAGATCAAGGGGGTGAGACTGAAAGTTTCAACCCTCTAATCACATGATTGGTTTCTCTGGTGACCAGCCCCCATCCTTAGATGCTTTCCAAAATTCACCTCATTAACATAAACCCAGTTGTAGTGGAAGGGGGCTTGTTATAAATAATAAGACACCCATTTCACTTCTGTGGCTCCGAAGAGATTTCAGTAACTGGGGACAAGAGACCAAATATTATAATAAAAGATGTTCCCATTGGTCTTGCCATACAAGGTATTCCAAGGGTTTGGGGAACTGATATGAATGATCAAGTATGTATTTCTTATAAATTACAATATCACAATACTATATATGCTTATGGTGATAGTATATTTACTTTACAGTGAGTTTTTTAGATTTTTTACTTTGGATCATTTTGACAATATGAAGGTCCTCTGGACTATTTATACCAGTAATTTACCATTGAGAATATAAGAAAGAAAAGGGTGGGTAAGGGAATGGGAAGGAGAACGGAAGAAGGAGGGAAGGGGGAAAGGGAGGGCGAAAAGGAGGGGAAGAGAGAGGGGAAGGGAAGGGCAAAAGAACGGAAGGAACAAGGGAAGGGAAAGAAAAAATAATTTTAATTCATGACAGAAATAAAAAATGACAAACAGTGCACAGTATAACCTTTTGGACTACTCCTCTGTAATACTGGAAACATCTTAAGAAGTATAAGTTTACCATAGATCATGCTCTAAGAAGCAGTAATAATGAAAAGTGTCATGGTTCTCTGAAATTCAAGATGAAATACTAGTCACATCAGCCACATTGCTAATTCCATCACAATGAGGAAGCATCTCAGAGATCATTTAATGGAGTAAAAATTCCCTCTGTAGAGACAGGTAAAGATGTGTGTAAAACCAGTCTACAGTTGAAAGGGGCCATATTGCTGGTCCACTGTGAGGGATGGGTAGACCAACTGCTGGACTTTATTAGCTGTGTACATTTAAATATTAATTCTAGAATCTACTTGCTGTAGTGCACCCAGGAGTAAATCTTCCAAGATCAAAAATTTTTGTCTAGTCAGCTCCACTTAATGTAAACATATGGCCGTTCTGCTCCCCCAACTGCCACTCCCCACCAATTGCCACTCAACTCATCTTTGAAATTATTCTTTTAAACCATTCCAGACTACTCTGGCCTGAAGTACTTTATCAGCACTCTTTAGACTTTGTCTTAAATGTTCATTTGATAATGACCCATAACTTTTCTATTATATGCTACTACTCAGTTTTTCTTTTAAGCTATTTGTATGTTTCTTATGCATATGTTCACACATTTATCAATCTGTCTTCTTTCCATGTCAGACTATATCTCCCCCACCCTCATGAAACTTCTAAGAGGTAAGAAGTAACATTGAAGGAGGGGGAAGGGCACAGAGAAGGAAATCACAAGCAAGCCTAGACTTGTCCCTGAGGTCCACTCACAGCATTGCAGGCATGAATTAGGGAGGGAATATGTAGTAACAGTGCCTCTTACCTCAGGATGACAAGGTGGTGGAATGATTTACCTTTCCATTTATTTTTCAAACCTCTATCAGACTTTTCCCAACTTTTTTCACAAGCTAATCGGGAGGACATAGACACCTAGATCAATGATATGTCCAATATATCCTAATATCAGAGGTTACTTGGAATGGAGAAGTTTTTTTTGCCCCTACCCAAGATGGGGTAGGGGCATAAAAAGCTTTCATCTGGCTCCTTAGAGCCTTTAGAAGTTTCAAATTCATACTGATAGCAAGACCTGAAAGGAGCTTCTTACTCACAGGATAATGACTCTGTTTAATGAAGATCTTTCTGAAGGTCAGAAAGAAAGGTCAGAAAGTCTATCCTGGATCACCTTCAAGACCAAATTGAGTAGGAAATAAAGATCCGTTCACCTCAACACTTGGAAAGTAAGTATATCTCAACCTAAAAAGATAATTAAAATTTATGCCTTTGGTGCTTCAGCAGTGCCTATACTGAGTTTTAATACACATTTCTAAAAGTTTCCTTCTTACTCTTTCATTGGTCATTGTAATTATTTTAATCATCCAAAGACATTAACTGAGTACTTAAGTAAATTAGGTATTGTTTTAAGTGGGTGTTCAGTAAAGACTTCTTAAGTAAAAATATTTAGATCCTCAAAAATAGAAAGCCTGTGGGGCACCAGGTGGCTCAGTCAGTTAAGTGTCTGATTCTTGATTTCAGCTCAGGTTGTGATCTCAGGATTATGAGATTAAGCCCCAAGTTGAGCTCCACACTGAGCATGGAGCCTGCTTAGGATTCTCTCTCTCCCTCTGCCTCTGTCCCTCCTCTCACACTCAAAGCTTACATGCTCTCTCTCAAAAAAAAAAAAAAGAAAAGAAAACCTATAATATGTATAACATATTATGCTTTCTTCATGTCTTTCCTAGTTCTACCATGTACTAGCTGTGTGAAATGAACAAGGTAGATCATCATACATCATATATATGCACAAGGCAGACCATCATGTATATAAACATGTCTTAGAATCTTTTATTTTTTCATCTCAATCTAATCTCTTATGTCATTTTACTCCTTCTTAGAGACTATCTTCTTTAATCCTACTGAGGGCAACCAACACTTTAGAATAATTATCTCTGACTCCCATGTTCAATGATTTGTAGATATATATACTCTTCTTAAACTCTAAGATGTTCTTTCCTCCTCATTAAAAACACGTACTTAATCTCATTTTTTTCTTTTCAACCCAAAATGTGTGGGGAAGTACCCAGACTTGGTGTTTGTTAATAGGGTGAATCCGTTTATACTTCACCATGTTAGATGCATTTGAAGGTTGAGGGAAACCCATCCTAGGTATATGGGTAGGCTAATGTGCATAGCTTTTATTTCAAAACTAATACCTAAAGGCAATCATTTAGTGCAACTCTGAATAACTGGAGTTCTTTTTGTTTTGCTCATTGTCTCCATACATACAAAAATTGAAAATCTTGATTTCAGCTCAGGTCATGATGCCACGGTCCTAGGTTCGAGCCTCACATCGGGCTCCACACTCAGTGGGGAGTCTACTTGAAAATTCTCTCTCTCCCTCCTTCTGCCCCTCCCCCGACTCATGCTCTTTCAAATAAAAAAATCATTAAAAAAATTGGAAATACCTTATATCCAGAAAATACGATTTGGAGCAGTGATCTGATTATAAAGCTTTACTGTAGAGAATATATTAATTTACCTCCTACCTCTCACGTTCATTTGTGGTAGACAGAATAATGCCCCCTGCCAAAAAATAAAAATAAAAAATAAAAGAGATATCCATACCCTAATCCCTGCAACCTGTGAATATATTATGTTACATGGCAGAAGAGATTTGTAGATGTGATCAAGAATACAGACTATGAGATGGGGAGGTTGTCCACTTTATCCTGGTAGGCTCAAAATAATCACGAGTCCTTTAAAGTGAAGACCTGCACCGGGCTGTGGTCTGTGAATGATGGGATAAAGGAAGCAGGGCAGGAGTAATCTAAAACCTGAAACTCTGTCTGCCATTCTGGCTTTGAAGACAGAAGAAGGTGGCCAAGAGCCAAGGAATGTAGGCTGCATCCAGAAGTTGGAAATGGCTTCTTCCATCGAGTTTACAGAAAGGGAAATAGGTCTGCTAGCACCTTGATTTCAGCCCAGTGGGACTCATGCCAGACTTCTGAAGAAAATAAATTTGTGTTGTTTTAAGCCATAAAGTTTGTGGCATTTTTAATGGCAGCAATAGAAAAGTAATACACCATCCAAAACAATATTCTGGACTTTAAATTTCTGAATGGATATACAAAGCTAAGAAGAATAGCTACAGTACTTCTTCCTACCTACTTACTCTCTATACATCTAGGAACAACTACCCCAGTTTTCTTATTAGCCCAGAGCTTAGGTCTCTGCAACTGGGAGGATTTAAATATTTAAATATTATTGCCACAATTAGGTAGATTTTCCCCCCAATTTAGTGTACCTACAGTGGGACGTTAACATCTGATTTGGCAAATTCATAGTGAGAGGCTAACTGTAACAGAATTGAGGGCTCCAGATGAACCAGGAGTAGTTGTATTTTAGAGTATTGATCACTGTGCTAGAATTAAGCGAACCACCTGAGAACTTTCCCCAACTCTAGTGTGTGACTTATGACTGTGAATTGGCCTAAGAGTCCATAAATCCTCATTTGTTAATTCAAAGTGTTATATTAAATCTTCTCTTAAGTTTCTTCCAGATCCGTATGCCTATAATTTCAATAAATTCATTAATTCTTTCAGTGATTATATATTGAGCAATTATTATATATCAGGGCTGGAAAAGCAACAAAAGGGTCCTTGTACTGGAAGAAACAAAAAGGCAAAGCATTAAGACTCCTAAGTGTAGTTTGAGTTTGTGGTATCTGCAGTAAAGAAAATAAAATTAAAGAGGATGTGTATTCAAAATGATCGGAAGTGGTAAGGGAAGGCATCTCTGAAAAGATATTGTGATGAAACAAACTACAGTAGGAGTTTCCAAGGCCCATCCTTGGAAATGTTAGAGGAAGAAAACTCCAAATTGAAGGAAGGCTAAAGCACAAAGGTTCTGGAAGGAGACCATCTCCCAGAGTGTAGGAAATAATAGATGGCTGAATAAAGAATTAAGAACCAGGAAAAGAAACAGCAGTTACAGGAGTGAGGGAGAAAAACGTGAGAATTGATTTGAGAAAAGAGAAAAAGAATGAAATAGTTATTTCAGAAAGTAAAAAATACTGGTATTATCCACGGTACTGAGTGACTGAAGTTTGTGATCACAAACTTAACATTAAACCTAATGCCCAATTTTGTGATTTTTCCCCAAAATTTACCAAGGGAGGATGAATAATTGGCTTCAACAAATTGGGTTTTTGAGTATGAACGATGGTAGAATAGAAAAGGAAGATAAGAGCCCATGTGAAGGTTAATAACTTGCCAAACAATGGAATCTAAGCTGAATGAGGAGATTGCTTGTTTTTTTTTTTTAAAGTCAGAAACTTCAATAACTAATTCCATCATAATTGAGTTTTCTAGGACCTCTCTCTCTGACACACAGATGGACATTGAGAATGATTTTTAATTTGTTTATACTTTTGAGAACTGGCAATGTCAATGTTTAAACTTTGTTTTTTTAACAATTTCTAGGGCTAAGCTACAGAAAGTTTATCAACAGATAATTAAGATTACTTATACACTATAATCTGTTCTGGTGGCTGGATGTGGACTACTAAAGTAGAAAACTAAGGTGTTTGTCCAAGAGGTTATTACAGTCTGGTAGGAAGAATTGGATCATAAGCAAGCAACATACATGAACAACATAATTTAAAATTATGATTGTGCCTTGAAGAAAGCAAGCCAATAACACAGTATTATCAGATATAGTGGGAGACTAGTTGAGTTCGTGTGGTCAAGAAGGGCCTTTTGGAGATCATAATAAGCTGCGTGGTGACAAGAGACCAGAGATAAGTGTTTTACAGATGAGAGATGCTATTTAAAAAAAAAAAAAGAAAGGCAACTTCATGGAATAGAAATCAGTCTCCAAAAAAAAGAAAAAAGAAACTAAGGTTAGGAATCAACTAAATAAACAACAAAGATACACTAGAGCATTTTAGAGTATAAATATTCAAAACATTATGCACTCTTTCTGAAGATGCAGTTGTTTTACCAGGACAGAATATTCTTAACATCAAAACTAGGTAGGGTCATTAGAGGAAAGGAAAACTAAACCCATGTTATACTTGACATAATGCAAAAGTTTTGACCAAAATATAAGCAAAGGGAATAGTCTATGAAAAATATGCTCTTCTAGGATTAAGTTGTGTTTAAACTTCATGTAGAAAGACATTTTAACATTAGAATAATCCATAAATGCAGTAGCTTAAAAGAGAAGGAACAATTGCTTCAATAGATACAAAATATGTATTTGATAAAATTTAACACCCATTCTTTATAAAAATTTATTGAGACCAGAACTTACTCAGCTTGACAAAGAGAAGCCACTTAAAATATATAAGTACTATCAAATATTTTAATTATTTAAAATTAGGGATGTGACAGGTGACTTACTAAACTCATTTCTGTTCAACTTTTTTTTTTCACTTGTATTCAACTTTTAACTGAAGATCCAAGCCAGCATACTAAGAAGTGATAATCAAATGAATAGAATAAAAATGGGGAAAAAAGGAAATAAACTGTCACTATTTGCTGTTAAAAATGCTCATGTAGAAAACTAAAGAATATAGAGAAAAATATGAAAATAGGGTGGTAATAAAGTGATTGGATGTAAAACTAATATGTAATAATTAATTGTATTTCCGTATAACAGTAACAAATACCTAGAAAATATAATTAAAAAGACATCGTAACTTAAAACAGTAGTAGCAATTCTAGTAGGTGTAGTAGGATTATAAATGAATAAGCCAAAAATGTAGGAGACTACTTCAGGAAAGAATACTAAAAATCATTTACAACATTAAGNCATTCAAAAGAACAAAGTAAATAGAGATGTATACAGTGCACATGAGTGATTAAAAAACTGTCAAAAGGCAGTTTGTTGAAATTAATTTATAGAGATAGTATAATTCCAATAAAATTTCCAATGGTTTTAATATTTAGGATTTTACAAGCAAATTCTATGATTCATGAAGGATAATAGAGAACTAAGAACTGTCAGGATATTGTTGAAAAAGCAAAAAAAGAGGAATCCATCCTGTGAGTTGTCTGAGGACAACCATGAGGACAGTATTGAGGACAATTAGAAGAATGTGGAAATTAAGATCTTGTGATACCAGTGGTTAAAGAATTTAACTGAGGGAAGAGAATAGAAATCCAGAAAAAAGACTGAGTATGTATTTGATGACAGATCGGTAGGGGGAAATGAAGAGAGAAATTATTCATTAAATGGAGTTAGAAAAAAGGTCTCATCAATTAATGAGATATACTACATATATCTCACAATGTAAAAGTAAAGTTTTAAAATTCTTAGTAAAATGTATAAATTAGTGTCTTCTAGATTTGGAATAAGGGAGAAATTTCTTATGAAAGACACAAAGCACTTAGCTATAAAAATTTGACACATCTAACTTTAATGAACTTATTTTTTCTCATCAAAAGACATCTTAAAGGATGTAAAAGAATGATAAAAATGGCAGAAGGCATGTTATCTGTCAAACAGACAAATGATTAGGAACAAGAATACATAGAGAACTGTGAATCAATAAGTAAAGCACTACTTACCGATATGGGGAAAAATGGGCAAAGGAGAGGAACAAGCATTTCACAGAGGAGGAAAAAATGAATAGCATAAACATAAAAAATAGATTCAACATTATTTGTAGTTAGGGGAATGAAAATGAAGACCACATAAATCAGGTAATATTTTCATATGTAATCAGTAGGCAAAATTAAAAGTTTGATGATACAAACTATTGAAGGTCATGTGGATTCACAAAGCAATCATTACTAGTAGAGTAAAAGAAGAAATTTAAAAAGAAATGAAGAGATTCAGAAGCCAAATTTTGCAAGATTTTGAATACTACATAAAGAATTTGGATTTTATTCCAAATAACAAACATCAGATTGAGGTATTCCAAAAATATACTTAAATTTTATAGAACTTACATATGATAGTTTGAGTTTTTAACAAGATGTTTTTAACTCTTCATTGAAATATTATCTTATAGTATAATTATATATGGATCATATATACAGGTAACTCCTTATTTTAACATCTTTTTTTTTGGTTTTAATATACTAAACCTTCATTGTTGAAGTCATATATGATTACATTCAAGTTTTTTATTTGAGAATAATCCTGTATTTAATAAATGCTAAAAAATTGCACAGTGTAACATTTTGTGAACATTGGGGTTTTTTTAAAGGTTTTATTTAGAGAGAGAGAGAGAGCATAAGCTCCAGCAGAGGGAAAGGGGCAGAGGAGAGAGAGGGAGAGAAACAGACTCCCCGCTGAGCAGGGAGCCCCATGCAGGGCTCGATCCCAGGACCCTGGGATCATGACCTGAGCCAAAGGCAGATGATTACCGACTGAGCCACCCAGGCACCCCGCATGGTTGAATTTTTCGATAGTTTATTCAAATATATGTTTATTCTTTTTATTCTATTTCTTTTACGGTATATCTACATTATGGAATCTTCCCAAGGAAAAATGTAAACTATGTCTATACTGGGAAAGAATTTGCTTTAAAAACTAATTTTTTATTCTTTTCACTTAGGTTTTTTGAAGGACAGTTTAAAAATGGACGGTTATAGGTTACAGTTGGCCACTGTAAGAGATAACTATGAAATATCAGTGGCTTTACAAAATAGAAGGTTACTTCTCACTAGCTGAAAGTGCAGTTGATGGCAGCAAGGAGGGAGTGGAACACTCCTTTACACAGTCATTCAGGGCATAAAATCCCACCAGCAGTAGTGGAAAGAGAAAGCATGGAGAGTCATGCCTGTAGATTTTTATGGGCTAGGCATAGAAGTGGCCCATATCACTTCTGCCTGCATTCCATGACCAGAGCCCAGTAAAATGCCTCCACATCCCACATCCTGCTGGATACAGAAGGCTCCTTCCCAGCCATGACCTCAGTCTGTGCATAGATAGCCATAAACAGTGGCTACAATTGATCCAATAGAAGTAACAGAGGACATTACAAAAGTGGAAAAAATGTAAGCATTTGAGGGCCCCATTTGTGATAAGTTAGAAAGACAAGAAGTCTGACATTATTGATGACTTCAGGGAAATTAACCTAGAGGCAAAGTAAAGTGGTTTGGACTGGGCAAGGTGGGATGGCCCTGAGAGACCAGAGACAGGGCATAAGAGAAAATGCATGCTGGAAGTGAATGTGGCAAAGTGAATGGAGAAGAGGGAACCAGCGGGATAATATCTGAAACAGTTCCTTCTTGTGGAAAGTGTATTATCGCATATATTTTAAGAATTAGATTTCACATGGACTTATTATTTTATCGGAAAAAAAATATTTTCTCATTCTTTAAACTTTCTTTTTTTTTAAAGTAGGCTCCATGCCTGACTTGGGACTTGAACTCATAACCCCGAGATTCAAGAGTCACATGCTGTAGTGACTGAGCTAGCTATAGCATCCTACCTTAAACTTTTTAAAGAAAAATTCCTGGGAGCCTGGGTGACTCAGTAGGTTAAGGGGCTGCCTTGGCCCAGGTCATGATCCTGGGATCAAGACCAGCGTCAGGCTCCCTGCTTGGTAGGGAATCTGCTTCTCCCTCTCCCTCTGCCTGCTGTTCCCCCTGCTTGTGCTCTAATAAAAAAATAAAATCTTGAAAAAAAAAAAAAGAAATTCCTTACAACCTTTACCATATCTAGAAAATGTAAATCTGTATTTTTGAGTACTAAATATTATGGGTTTAAGGATAGTAAAAGAAATATTTACAAATTTATATAACTCATCACTGATATTTACTATAGAAGAGAATAAATAACACTGAAGATTAGTTCAACAGAAGGGTGATTTTTTTTTTAAGCAGGTAAAGTAAAAAGTTTTGTTGGAGGACACTTTACTTCATTAAGAAATTCATCAAATGCTCTTTTTACTATCTGAGTTGTCACAATATCAAGGCGGCTTCCACATCCAGTCCTTTCAGAAAATGTTATAAAATGTTCTGAGGCAATTCTCTATAGAAGGACTTGAAGTTATAGATCAAATGTAGCTCTTTGTCATTACTGAAGCCTAATATACTCAAGAGTAACTTCCACATTAAACAGGAGAAGTAAGAACAAAAGCAAAATGCTTTGGCTAAGCAAAGCCTGTTAACGCTGATTAACCAGCAATGCACAGCTGTGGTACTACAGCCTACTAATTAATGAGGAGGAAGAATCAGTATTTAATCTTCTCTTTTTTCTTGGTAAATACTTTTTTAGAATACTTGTTATATTGTTCTATTTTAAAATTACCTTTTTAAAAATACCTTTTTAATGAATTTTATTAGAGATGCTGGAGTTATTATATTCCTTAAAAATGAAGGGTAGTAATACAGCACATTTTTTTCCAGGAAAAATAGCATCTTTTCCTTACCAACTATACAATAAGCACACTAGTTTCATTTTTGAACATTGATATCAGATAATAGTCCTTCCCCCATGTTACACTTTTCATGATTACTTTATGTTCTTTACTACTCTATTAATTGCCTTATATGGAGAGTTAGTAACTTTCGGGGGAGTGTCTTTTATATGGCTATAGCGTAGAATTAAAGAAACTTGCTAATTTTGATCTTTGTTTTCTTGNTTGCTAATTTTGATCTTTGTTTTCTTGGAAGATATTTTTGTCTGCTCTTTTCCTAAGCTTTGCTATTTATATAATAAAATAGTCTGCTTCTGTTTACACTCTTGTGATCCATCTTCGTTATAGTTTAGAATTCCATTTTCTGTATCACATAATAGAAGTAATTTTAAGGTTGGTAAAAGCAGCATGCCTTCGATACATAAGAATGGAAATAATCATTCATACTTATTAGGATTTTTAAAACATTATTCAATCAGTAATTATTATACTTATCACAAGGGTGTTAAAAATAAATGTGATATAGAGGAATTTTGAAAGTCATAAATGGTTTATTTTAATCCATTTTTATCACTGGAATTTCTTCAAAGTTGCAGTAATTTGTGTTAATGTGTTATGTAGCCATGGTTGCTCTAGCTAGCCAGCAGCTTAGGAAAGCATGAATAAAGTTCAAACTGTAACAGTGGATAATGACTGCCAATATGTAAAAGTGATAAAAAGAAGAGAAAAACATTTAACTATGTCTTATCTTAACACTGAAAAAGTTCTTAAAATCTATTTTTTAATTTTATGTCAAAATTTCATCTTGGGTATTCTAATTCAAGTCACCAATAATTGAAAACCTAAGGAGAAATAGGCACTAGCTGGCTAGCAGCTAAAAAAGAGATTAATCATAAATCAGGAATATCTTCAAGCAGCTCACAGTCTAGTAAAGCCTATTTAAGATTCATAATTAGAAAGTTAAATTATATAGCAAATCTCAGACTTGGAAGGACCCTTTATGCCATCGAGTGCAGCCANACTATGTCTTATCTTAACACTGAAAAAGTTCTTAAAATCTATTTTTTAATTTTATGTCAAAATTTCATCTTGGGTATTCTAATTCAAGTCA
>NC_048218.1:204097646-204109489 GCF_002007445.2 Ailuropoda melanoleuca
ATTAAAACCTAAATATGCAAACTCAAACCACAAAATTCCTAGATGAAAACATAGGCAATAATTTCTTTGACGTTGGCTGTAGAAACTTTTTTTCTAGATATGTCTCCTCTGGCAGGGGAAACAAAAGCAAAATTAAACTATTAAGACTACACCAAAATTAAAAGCTATTGCACAGTGAAAGTAATCATCAACAAAACCAAAATGCAGCCTACCAAATGGGAGAAGATGTTACAAATGGTATGTCTGATAAGGGGTTAATATCCAAAATATATAAATAATTTATACAAAAAAATAAAAATGATCCCACAAATAATCCAGTTAAAAATGGGCAGAGGACATGAATAGCATTTTTCCAAAGAAGACATATAGATGACCAACAGACATATGTAAAGATGCTCAACATCACTCCTCATCGGAGAAATGCAAATTTAAACCACAATGAGGTATGTCTTTACATCTGCCAGAATAGTTGAGATAAAAAACGCGAGAAATAACAAGTGTTGGCAAGGATATGGAGAAAAAGGAACTTTTGTGCACTTTTGGAGGGAATGCAAACTAGTGTAGCCATTGTGGAAAAGAGTATGGAGGTTCCTCAAGAGGAAAAAAGAAAAAAGAAATATCATATGATCCAGTAATTCCACTACTGGGCATTTACCCAAAGAAAACAAAAATGCTAATTTGAAAAGATATATGCACCCCTATGTTTATTTCAGTATTATTTATAATAACCAAGATATGGAAGCAACCTAAGTGCTGATTGATAAATGAGGATAAAGAAGTGGTACACACACACACATACACACACACACATATACACACACACATACACACACACACAATGGAATGTTAACCATAAAAAGGAATGAATTCTTGCCTTTTGCAACAACATAGATGGACCTAGAGTATAATGCTAGGTGAAATAAGTCAGAGAAAGATAAATAACATAGGATTTCTCTCATATGTGGAATTTAAGAAACAAAACAAATGAACAAAGAAAACAAAAGAGACAAACACAAACCAGAGACTCTTAACTGTAGAGAACAAGCGAGTGTTTGCCAGAGGGTAGGTGGGTGGGAGGCGGGATGAAGCAGGTGAGGAGGATTAATAATACACTTATCTTGATGAGCACTATGAAGTATATAGAACTGCCGAATCATTATATTGGACACCTGAAACTAATATAACACTGAATTTTTAAAAAGAAATTAACTTTTCAAAAACAATTTTTAAAAAGAAATTAGCTTTTAAGCACACACACACACACACACACACACACGACAAACAAAACAAACATAAAAAAGAAGGACCAGAGCAATAAGATAAATACTATGAGAGTAGAAAGGAGTGAATAATAAAGTTAAGAGGAGACATGAGTTATAAAAGGTGATTAAAAGACCAAAAGCAAGTTCTTTCAAGGGCCAATTTAGACAACTCATGCGTTCAGTAATAGACGTAACGTCTTTGGATATAGATTTGATGTTACCTGGTAAAGTTGAACATGCACTAATCTAAAAATCCACAACTCCACTTTAGGTATGTACTCTAGAGAAATTCTTGCACAGGGAAATAGTAAACCTGTACAGAATGTTCATATTAACATTGTTCACTATTATGCTAAATGAGATAACTCAGAGAAAGGCAAGTACTGTATGATATATGTGGAACCTTAAACAGGCAAATTTATAAAAATGAAATAAAATAGTAGTTACCAGGAGATGGGGGTTGAGGGGATAGGATAAATGTTATTTAAGGGATACAACTTACATCCTTATAAGGAGTAGTAATTAAGCCCTAGAGATCTGTTGCATAGTATAGTGAATATAAACAGCAATACTGTATTATAACTCATCAAACTTGCTGAGAGTCTAGAACCTAATGATTCCAACCACTAAAAAGAAAGAATCATTATGTAACATGACAGAGGTGCTAATTATCTGTATAATGGCAAACATATTACAGTATGTAAATGCACCAAATTAACATTTTGTACACCTTAAAGTTGCACAATGTTAGATGTAAGATACATTTCAGTAATAATGTTCATAATAGCAAACCTCTGGAACAACCAAAATATTTAAATTATTATACCAATGCAATGTGCTAAATAAATTGTGAAATAAGAACATAATGAAATATTATCTTGTATTAACACTGAATTGACCACAACTACAAACAGAAATATGGATAAATAAAAATAGTTTTCGTTAATATGAAAAACAACATTTGTTATTGAAACTATTTTGAAAGAAAAGGGAAGGAAAAGCATACATTTTAGAACAGCTGTTAATTTGGGGTGAAGGGCATTGGAAGGGACGAAGACACAAGTAACATTGATCTTAATGTTTGAATTATGTTGAGTGGTGCTTTCAGAGGTGCTTATTTGACTGTATGCTTTATAACCTACATGTTACATAAATTCTTTTGTGTGTTTCAGATGTTATATGATGCATTTTTAATGATATGTATTTTCTAGTCTATGTCTTACATAAATTATCTCATTTACTTTGCAACAAACTTTTGAGGTAGTTATTGTTGCCCTGACTTTAAAGGTGAGGAACTGAGATTTAAACAACGCCACAGCTAGAGGGTGAAAGGCTGGGCTCAGGTCACTGTTTTGTAGCTCCAGAGCCCTTCCTTTATTTATCATACTGCCTTTCCCTATTCTGACACTTCACAGAGGGAAGACCAAAGTTTCAGATCCCTCCTCCAATATGTAGTGAAAAGTGTTGTTGGTGAACTACCACTGGAAATTGAAAGGAGACCAAGCAGAGTGAAAAAATAAATTGCAGAAATAGACATTTGAACTGATTATCAGAAGATGGTTAGAAGGTGGAAAAGGTGTTTCAGCCACTGAAAATTCACCATCTATGTAAAGATACGAAGAGAAAGAAGCACCTGGAGGATATGAGGATAATGTGTGACATTGGGTGCAACAGTAACAGGGAAAAATGAAGGGTGGTGGAACTGCAGTTGATGGGCATGTAGGTCTTTTTCAGATTTATAAAAACTGCATTTAATCATTTCTCCCCTCTAAAGCATCATAACAAAAACAACAGTTTTAGAATAAAACAGCCATATTCCATGACATTTCTACTGACCCCCTAAGTGAATGAGAAGCCTCCTTCCTAGAGATGCAGGCTCATCAAGTGTGAAAAGTGTATAAGGAAACATCATTATTGCCTTCAGGACTCCAAAGACCTAGTGAGGAATTAAAGGGAAGATCTCAGGCCAAGGAGGGCAGACAAGATTAGAGTTTCTCACTCCTCCAGAAAGAGCATACTAGCCTGATGCTGATGATGATGGGAAGGACAGATGGAGTCAATCCTATAGTCTAAGAGTCCTCATCAAAACCTAAGTCCTTTGTGAGTTCACAAGAAGACTGTTCCCTGGTGGGTTTCATCGGAGGCAACATCACCTGCAGAGACCAGAAGCATGTCCTATTGCAGTGGGACTGTCTTGTTCCTTCCCCTTTGTGGAACCACATTGTTTTAATCTTGGCTCTAGCTAAGTTTGGTATGACATTTGGGCTTAGCTGCTCAGATACGTTAAAGGAAGTCAGACTTCAGAACTGGCTTTCTATGTTCAAGTGGCCCAGAAATCTTTTAAAATTATATTGTTAAAGCCATGTACACACTTATATAACAAGACAAAATCAAACTACTATGCCTTAATATCGATGTAATCTGGTGTTGTTTGTTTTGTTTAGTTTTTGTGTCTAATGCCAAGAATTTACAACTCTTGTAGTAGTTGTGATTTGTGCTGGGGGAGAGACTGGTAGAAGAGGGCTGGTGCTGAAAATATCTTCACAGAAGGTAATGACCAGAGATTCTCTTACCAAGATAGTTACCTTGGACAAATTATTTAACCTCCCTTAGACTGTTTCTTCACTTATAAAAATGGAAGTATCTGTATTGAAATGCTTAGTAATAGGAATTGAATAAGAAAATATCTAAAACCAACTTGCTTAGCATCCATTGTATTCTAAATAGAATATGGCCTGAATAGCCAATGAATCAAAGAAGAAGTTACAAGAGAAATAAAAAGTATCTTGAGACAAATGAAAATGGAAATACAACATACCAAAATTTATGGATGCAGTAAAAGCTGTTAAAGAGGGAAGTTCATAGTACTAAATGCCTACATTAAGAAACAAGAAAAATCTCAAACAACTGAACTATACACCTTTAAGAACTAGAAAAATAGCAAACTAAGCCCAATGTTAGCAGAAGGTAGGAAGTAAATATTAGAGTAGAAATAAATACAATAGAGAATAGGAAAACAATAGAAAACATTAATAAAACTAGGAGTTGGTTTCTGTGAAAAGATAAAATTAGCAAACCTTTAACTAAAGTAACCAAGAAAAAGAGAAGACCCAAATCAACAAAATTATAAATGTGAAAGGAGACATTACAACTGATACCACAAAAATACAAGGGATTATAAGAGGCTACTATAAACAACTATACATCAACAAACCTGACAACCTAAAAGAAATGGAAAAATTCTTAGAAGCATACACACTATCTAGACTATATCAGAAAGAAGTAGAAAATCTGAACAGACCAATTACTACTAAGGAATTTGAATCAGTAATCAAAAATCTCCCAACACAGAAAAACCCAGGACTAGATGACAGAACTGATGAATTTTACCAAAATTTAAAGAATGGTAGTCTTTCTCAGACTTTTCCAAAATATTGAGGAGGAAGGAATACTCTCAGAATCATTTTATGAGGGCAGCCTTACCATAATACCGAGATAGAAAAGATACAAAAGCTGAAAAAGCCAGAAAACTACAGGCCAGTATCCCTGATGAATAGAGATGAAAAAATTCTCAATAAAATATTAGCAAACTGAATTCAGTAGCATATTAAAAAAAAAGATCATTTGTTATGATTAAATGGGATTTATCCCTGGGATGCAAGGGTGGTTTAAAAAATTAATTTGATACATCACATTAATAAAATGAAAGAGAAAAAGATCATACGATCATCTCAGTAGTCACAGAAAAAGCATTTGACAAAATTCAACATCTATTCATGATTAAAAAAAATGCAAAAGAAAAAAATTCAACCCCTTAATTAGGTACAGAAGGAACATACCTCAAGATAATAAAGACCATATATGAGAAGCCCACAGCTAACAGCATTCTCAGTGGTGAAAGTTTGAAATCCTTTCCTATAAGATCAGGGACAAGACAATGGTGCCAACCCTCACCACTCCTATTCAATACAGTAGTGGAATTCATAGCCAGAGCAATCAGGCAACAGAAGGAAACAAAAGACATTAAGATTGGAAAGGAAAAAGTAAAATTGTCTCTATTTGCAGATGAGATGATTTTATGTACAGAAAATCTTAAGGACTCCACCCAAAAACTGTCAAGTATAATCCAAATTCAGTAAAGTTGCAGGATATAAAATTAACATATAAAAATCAGTAACATTTCTTTACACTAACAGTTATATGAAATGGAAGTAAGAAGAATAATTGAATTTACAAAGTATAAAAACAATAAAATACTTAAGAATAAATTTAACGGAGGAGGTGAAAGATCTCAGAAAACTGAAGACCACAAGAAATTTGATAAAATAAATCAAAGAAGACAGAAATAAATAGAAAGGTATCCCACGTTCATGGACTAGAAGAAATAACATTGTTAAAATGAACATACTACCCAAAGCCATCTGTAAATTCAGTGTAATCCCTATGAAGATCCCAATGGCATTTTTTTAGAGAAGTAGAAAAAAACGATCATCAAATGTATATGGAACTCCAAAAGACCCCAAATAGCCAAAGCAATTCTGAGAAAGAGTAATGTGGGAGGCATCATACTTCCTGATTTCAAACTATATTATAAAGCTATAGTAATGAAAACAGTATGGTACCTGTATAAAAACACACACAGACTGAAAGAATGGAAAGGAGAGCCCAGAAATAAATTCATGCCTGTATGGTTAGGTAATATTTGACAAAGAAGCTAAGCATATTCAGTAAATGGTGCTGGAAAAATTGGGTATTCATATGTACAAGAATGAAACTAGATCTTTGTCTTACACCACTCACAAGAATTAACTTGAAATGGCTTAAAGACCTAAATGTAAGACCTGAAACCATAAAACTAGAAGAAAACAGGAGAAAAGCTCCTTGACGTAAAGCACAAGCAACAAAATCAAGTATAAACAAGTAGGAGTACATCAAACTGAAAAGCTTCTGCACAGAAAAAGAAACAGTTAACAAAATGAAAAGCTGCTTAACTTACAGAATGAGAAAAAAGTATTTGCAAACCACATATAAAGGGATAATATCCAAAATAAAGAACTTACTCAACTCAAAAGCAAAAGCAAATGAATAAACAAGAACAAACCCAATAATCTAATTAAAACTGAGCGAAAGACCTGAGAAGACATTGTTCCAAAGAAAACACACAAATGGTCAACAGGTACATGAAAAGATGATCAACATCACTAGTATTAGGGAAATGAAAATCAAAACCACAACAAAGATATTGCCTCATGCCTGTTAGAATATCTAGCATGAAAAAGAAAAGAGGTAAAAAAAAAAAATGCTGCCAAAGTTGTGGAAAGCAAAGAGCCCTTGGGCACTGTTGGCAGGATTGTAAAGTGGTACAGCTACTATAAAAACAGTATAGAGGTTCATCAAAAAATTTAAAATAGAACTGTCATATGATCCAGCATTTCTACTTCTGGGAATATATCTGAAGAAAAAGAAAACACTATGAAGAGATGTTTACACTCCCCCATATTCATAGCAGCATTATTTACAATAGCAAAGATATGGAAACAACCTAAGCATCCACCAGAAGATGAATGGATAAGGAAATGTGGCACATATGTATGCACACCCATCCATCCATACACACACACACACACACACACACACAACACATACTTATACACAAAATGGGATATTCTCAGCCATAAAAAAGGAAGAAATCCTGCTGTTTTGACAACATAAATGAAACTTGAGAGCATTATGCTAAATGAAATAAACAGAAATAGACAAATACTATATGATCTCAATTATATCTGGAATCTAAGAATAAAACAGAACAGTAAACTCAGAGAAAAAAGAGATCGTATTTGTGGTTACCAGACATGGGGTAGAGGGAGAGGGAACTGGATAAAGATGGTCAAAAGCACAAACTTTCAGTTATAAAATATATAAATACTAGAGATAAAATAATATGATGGCTTTAGTTAACAGTGCTGTATGGTATACAAAAAACATTGAGAGTAAATCCTAAAAGTTCTCATCACAAGGAAAAACTATATATATATTTTTATCTATATGAGATGGTAGATATTAACTAAACTTCTGTAGTGATCATTTCATAATATATGTAAGTCAAATCATTATGCTATACACCTTAAACTTATAAAGTGCTGTATGTCAATTATATCTTAGTAAAACTGGAAAAAAATAAATTGTTAAGATTATTTTCCTTTCCTATACATCTTGCATTGAAAAAAAAAAAGGACCAATAAAATGAGAAGTAAGTTAGTCATGCATTTTGGGAAAGATTTTATTTCCTTTCCCCTCAGATTGAACTTCAAAAAGGTAATTGGTTGATCTTTATAAATAAAATTGGATAGCACAGCCTAGAAACTATACCAGAGAGTTAAGTAGGGATAAACAACAATTGGTGACACGGATTGTCAAGGATGATATTAATTTGTAATGGGGCCAGTCATCATTTGTGCCCTTGGACCTCAAGAATTAGAGTAGAAGTGGATAAAATATAGAATGGATGGTGCCATTTTCTTTGGCTTAGAGGTTGGCATAGGCTGTGCAACAGAATGCCTAAAAGAAGAGGGAATCTTTTGTCCTAGTGAGTGTATCATTTTAGTGGTACATCAGTTGTATAAGCTGAGTCAGGAGCAAATAAATACCTATTGGGAAGATCATCAAGGGTTGGAGGGCCAAGGGCACAGGAAGGCACGATATAGGTTAAAGAGGAAATGAGGACAGTCAAGAGAATAGCAGCAACTCCGACATTTGGGGCCTGGCTGGCAAGGAGGGGATTATACTGTAGTTTACAATACACTCCAGATACATGTATTATATTGTTTGGTAGATAATAGGAAGGAGATGTTACTGATAGGAGTGGGAGAGCTATGAAACTGAGGAGTTCCATGTAGCTAACAAGAGTTATGGGGTGAATTACCCTCTCTTACCCCGAGAGAATGTACCAGATTGTGCTTCTGTAAATGTAAAATCCTAGATGACATAAAGGCTGAAGCTTATAGAGGAAGATTTTGTTTTGTTTTTGTTTTTTTCAGTTTCTCAGAGGAGAAAATAATAGAAAAGAGGGAAGTTCAGGATGTACAGAGATTTTAAAATGGATAGATTTTAAAAGCTCATGGAACTTCCTCACATGAAATTAAGTAATTGTAAGAACAAAAAACAACTGAAATATGTTTAGGGGTTCGGGTCATGGTAATGGAGAATAAGATTTTGATATGTATGACAGGAGCTAGAAAAATAATTTAAAAATTGAAGTCTGGATAATAATTTTAGAAAGCATTCCTTTTAAAATTGCATTAATAAGTGCTTCATTTTTAGAAGATAGCATCACAAAAATTACCCGAAGCTTTGTTTTGCCTGTGAAAGTAGTCCCAAAACTCTACAATGATTAAAAAACACTTCCTGTAGACCCTCAAGTGACCTCATTTGAGCTGTGTCCCATGGCTTTGTAGAAGGAACACAGACTACTTGACAGCTTTTGAGGTACTTACCTTCTTTCCTTTTAATATCACATTGAATATGGCATTTCTGACAGATGCTTTAGGTGAAATTTCTCTCCTAAGCAAATGAAAACAAAGACATAAGTAGAAAAATCTAAAAAACAAAGTGTTACGTTTCCCACCACTAGGGAAGAAAACCAAAAAACACACCTGATATTTTATTTTTCTGGTACAAGTGCAAATAATTGTATTACAGGAAAACACATAATATGTTTTACTTCTTTCCACTGCATCCACAGGACAAAGAATATGATAGTCTTCCATATTTTCTAGTCAATCTATAGAAAGAGCCCGGAAAATTACATGTAGAAAATTACATTGAGAGTGGCATGCATGAAGCCTGTAACAATAACCAGATGCAATGTGCAAACAAGGGTAAGGTTGCCATAGCCTTCAAAAGTCTGCCAAGTAAGTGCTGCAACATGAAACAGGTGCTGTGCAACTAAATTGTGCTGAATTACAGGGATATTAATGCAGTATGTTTAAGTAAAATATAACTCTGTGTACATTCTAAGTATAAATGTATACACAGCTGTGAATGTACACATTTATTAACATCAATTGGAAAAATATTTTAAAATTGATTAATCATTTTGAAAAATATTTTTGAGAACTAGACAAAATTTTAAATTTCCTCTCTACTCTGGAACTTCCAGTCTTTGCTCAAATTATAGCACTTACTGAAGATAGTCTCTGACTCCCAGAAGTATCTATATCCCAAAAGTATTCACTCCACTGTCTGGTATATCATCTATCACATATAGAATTATGTGAATCTCTTTCAGTATCCTAGAAACAAAAAGAAAATTTTCATTTTGGTCATTCATTAGGGCTCAAGAAAGAGGAGGAGGATTAGTCTTCCTAGTTATATCATGGTATAAAACAATTTAAAGGAGTCGTTTCTTATGTAATTGATTATTTCATTTAAGTGGTCTAGGATAAGTTCTTGGGAAGCTGGTGTACAAATACCAAATATCAAAACATATTTTCTTGATGTGCTCATAAGGCAAAATAGGAATGTCTTTAATATGGTTTTTTATCTTGTGTCATTAGAGCTTTGTTACAAAACAAATTTCTCTGTGAATAGGGTGTATTCACAGTATTCTGATTATGGGAATGTCAAAGTAGGAAATTTTTATCAGTTCTTTAGGTCACTATCACATATTATCTGCATATCATTTCCATAGCAGCGAACACGGATTGACTGTGGCATTAGCGTCATAGTGGTTTTGGCTTGAGGGCTGAACATATTGATATACATTCTAGTCATGATGATTCCTAAAGAAAAAAATTGATTATAATCTGTTTGTATAAATCACCACAAGCAGTGATGTGCCCATCACTTTGTCAGCTAGTTTGCAGCATTCAGTTGGCTGGCAGATTGGAGAATTTAGGAAGCATTAAACTATGTCACTCTTAGCCAGATTAAATTCACTGTAACATTATACTTACATGAAGTGCTTTGTGAAAGAGATATGAAAAATGTTAACTGAACTGATCTCAGAAGACAGAAAAATGATTGTGATATAATACTTCGGCTGAATATTATCAGTTTCCTGGTGAAAGCCCATATAGTTTCTAAAGGACTAAATTCAAATGATGAGGATAAAAAAAATCAGGACTCTATAACCTGGAAGATTTAAAGATACACAAGTTAGATGCAGTGTTTTGGGTGAGAAAGAAACAGGAGGCAGAAAAAGGGATATGACTCACTTTGAACATTTTAGAACCATAGAGTCAGGATGGGCAAGTTGCAGGGAGAGTTGAGGGTACTGGGAAATCATCTTTTGACCTTTGGATATTATACATAAAACTCAAAGTCTAGAGAAGTTAAGTGTATAGCCTAAGGCAGCTAGAAAGTGACAGGTACCTAACTCCTAATACAGTGTATTTCCAAATTAAATTTAATTCAGGGAATAAACTAAAGACCAATTTCCATAAAATTTGCATTAAAATTAAAGTTAAATACTATACAAGCCTGTTACCAAATCCTGAAGATTTAAAAGAAAGGGAGTCCTGTGTAGAGGCCAAGTCCATGGGGGTGGCAGACTTAGCTCACAGAACCCATGAACTCAGAGGCACAGGAGTGGAGGCCATGGACTATCCTTCTGGTGGACCGTGGGGAGAGGCAGGGTTTTAGTGCAAGGAGACAGTCATGTCTTAAGTCTCCAGCAGCTCCAACAATTTGATATCCTGGAGGTTTGTCTGGTCTTTATGAAAGACATTTATATATAAGACAGTGAAAAATATTATTTCTGGAGGGGAAAAGAACAGTCCAGTTAATTCTAGGTTTTCTGTTTCTTCTTTCATTTTATTTTTTTGCCTTTAGATTTCTAGCCAGCTCAGAGAGCTCTGTCTCTCCAAACCCCTCAGGAATTGACAGTTTGCCAAATCTTACACATTTCTTAGCCCCAACTAAACAACACTGCAATAGTTAGAAAAGTGTAAACCAGATAACAATAAAATGGTGATCCCGTTTATTAGAAAGCAAAACTGATCCTGTTCTTGCCTGTTAGTAAGTTAGCTGAGGAGAATGCGTGCCAGCATTTTTGGGGGTGGAATAGAGATATGTTGTTTGAGGTCTAAACATGATCATAATGTTCAAAAATATTAATTTGCAAATGACCCACAATTTGAGGTTTGTTTTTTTTTTTTTTAAGATTTTGAGAGTGAGCAAGAATAAGCAGGGGTAGCTGTAGAGGGAGAGGGAGAAGCAGGCTCCCCACGGGCAGGGAACCTGGTACAGAGCTCAATCCTAGGACCCTGGGATCATTACCCAAGCCGAAGGCAGACACTTAACCCACAGAGCCACCCACACGCTCCTGAGATTTTGTTTTATACATATCAAGGAGGAAATGTTTAATTACAAAAAAAAAAAAAAAAAGCAAACAGAAATGAATAGTACTTTGATCTGAACTACATTTCTCAAAACTGGCCAAAGCATGGAAGAATCCACATCTGTTTCCCTGCTCTGGCTGTTCGTTTCCGCCAGCGCTTGGTAACATTCTATTCTACCTTCTGGTGGAATTCCAGCTTGGCTTTCACTCCCCGTACTCTCCCTGGAAGAGATGCCCTTGTC
>NC_048218.1:204118565-204185083 GCF_002007445.2 Ailuropoda melanoleuca
AACCCTGGGATCATTACCCAAGCCGAAGGCAGACACTTAACCCACAGAGCCACCCACACGCTCCTGAGATTTTGTTTTATACATATCAAGGAGGAAATGTTTAATTAGGGGAAAAAAAAAAGCAAACAGAACTGAATAGTACTTTGATCTGAACTACATTTCTCAAAACTGGCCAAAGCACAGAAGAATCCACATCTGTTTCCCTGCTCTGGCTGTTCGTTTCCCCCAGTGCTTGGTAACATTCTATTCTACCTTCTGGTGGAATTCCAGCTTGGCTTTCATTCCCCATACTCTCCCTGGAAGAGATGCCCTTGTCTTTTTCAGACTCCTCCTTTTTTGTCTTTCATCCTAGGTCACAGGAAGCCTGATCAACATTTGATTATATGTTCTTCCCCCTGAAAGTGTCACCTCCTCTTCCTGTTTTCTAATCCAGTGGGATTTGATGTGGCCCCTAATGCCTGCAGCATTAGCATCACGTGGAAACTTGGTAGAAATGCAGATTCTCTGGCCTCATCACAGACCTACTGAATCAGAAACCCTGGGATACAGCCTAGGGATCTGTGTTTTAACCAGCCCTCCACATGGTCCTAAAGCAGGCCAGCATTTGAGAACCCAGTTCTAGTATATTCCATCTTTTAAAGAATCACACCACAGCCCTGGGCTTCCCTTTCTCTTAACTGTCAAGTACCTCAGAGTTCTTGTTCTCCTTTCTCTTACTCTATTTGATTTTCAACCTACCAGTTTTAATCGGCGTTAGTTTGCATTCTGAGGAATTACACGTTCGGATTGATTTTAGTGTTACCAAGTAACTACTGTTGGAAGCTGGGAATGTAGTTAAGATTCGTGGATTGCTAGTTGCTTCTCTGTAGCTCTATTTGACTGCAGTGGACCTTTCCCACTGGTCTGACTCAAAACCAGTCCAGAGCGGTAAAGTAATACTTATACAGGATTGCTGTTTTCTCAGTCTACCAAACACATCATCAGGTATCTTGGAAAAGTGCTGAGAAGCGATAGCAGCTGAGAGCAGTCTGAGTTGAGAACATGGCTCCTTTATTGTGTGACAGTAAAAAATACTAAGATTCTGATTCCTCAGAATATACAAGATTATTCATGTTTTCCTCTGTGAAACCTTGCAAAACCCAGTGAAGTATGTTTAATCCCAGTTTTTTAAACAAAGAAGTTCAAGTTTCCAGCTGCTGAGGAACTTGTCCAAGTTAATATCGCTAAAAGTTGGCAGGAGCTGGATTTCAAACCAAGGTTTAAGTCCATATAACAAGCTGCTACTGATACCTGCTGGGAAGAGCTGTTGGGTGGATTCATCCATTTGTGTATTTGCTAGTTTAACATTTTTCGTGAAGTCTCTGCCTTCTGAAGGGCACTGGGCTGGGTGCTGGCAACACAGAGAAGGCAGACGCGGTCCTCAAGGACTCTCATTCCAGTGGAGCAACAAAGAACTAAACCATTTCAGTTGGTTTCCGTAAGAGTCATGGTTTAGAGCCACTTAGGGTCCTGAGGGAACATGGAAACCATGCAGGGCATGAAGCCCTCCTAGGGACAGGGACATTAGAATTTTGAGAGAGGAACAAGAGTCAGCTAGAAAACACCACAGGGAGAGAACGCGGGGAAGTTCCGTTCAGGTAAAAGGAGTTGCATGTGCAAAGGGAAAGAGGCCTGGTAAAGCTTGGCATACTCCACATACTTCAAGTTTGGTGTGGCTGAGAGACAGGTGAATGGAGAAACAGGCAAGAGCAAAGGCAAGACCACAAGGACCTTGATGCCCTGGCAGGGTTGGAATCTATGTAGAAGGCAAGGGAGGAGACTGGGAATAATCTTAAACAAAAGAACGAGATTTACCAAGATGATGCTGCTGATAGTGTGAAGAATGTATCTGAAACTTGGAAGGAAGGAGTGCCCAGGACCACCTATAATCTGACATCTTTGGAGACAGCTATCTGAATTCTAATTGTAATGGGCTGAATTGTGTCCCCTCACAGTTTGTACTGGAGGGAGGTTGAGCTTGCCTTAACCCTAGTACCTCAGGATTGTATTTGAAGATAGGATCTTTAAAGAGGTAGTTAAATTGCAATGAGGTTTTAGGGGTTGGCCCTAATCCAGTAAGACTGGAGTCCTTCCAAAGAAAGATTAGGACAGATAGGCACACAGAGGGAAGACCATGTAAAGACATAAGGAGAAGATGGCAATCTACAAGCCAAGGAGACTGACCTCAGAAGAAATCAACCCTGCTGACACCTTCATCTCAGACTTCTCACCTCAAGAATTTTAAGAAAATAAGTTTTTGTTGTTCAAGCCACCTGGTCTGTGGTACTTCATTATGGCACCCCAGGTAAATTAATGCACTAATTTTAAATCTCTCGTATTTTAAAATGCAGCTATGAATTAAAACTAAAACAACAGCTTCGTGCTGGGAACTTCTTGTACAGATCACATCAGGCCCACGGAGTAAATGTGTGCTGAATTTGCTGAAAGTCAAATGTTAGCTAGGAATAGTAGTTCCAGGGTCATATTTTCTTTTTATACTTTGGTAAAGGGAACGAGGAGGAGCAACGACAAAGACTTCCTACCTTTGCCACAGACCTGTCTGGGGGATTATTAGGACAGAAAGCCTTAGGATGAAGGAACACTGCATCAAATCCAGTGTAATCTTCAGTCCAAGTCTCCTTGGAGTGGAGAGTGCAAGTACACGCCCCTGCCTAAATACAAAGGAATAAAACCCCTCTTAAACGCCCCTGAGGGTCTTTCACGCCTACTTGAGAATCAGTCATCTGGAACCAGTCACCCCACAGCTGCCAGCAAATGCCACTTCCGCTGTCACTTTCCTGCAGTGTCACAAATTAAGGAAGCAGGTGTGAAAGAGCAATTACTGGATGATGTGGAGAAGATACAGGTAAAAAGACACCAGAAAGTGTCATTGCCAGGTTCGAGAGACTCCGTGGAGTAGAAAGCGCCATGCTCGTCTTCATGGTTTGTTGTTCTAGGTGACCTCATTATCAATATTACTCATCTAAACTGCTTTTGTTAAACCAATCAAGCATCTTTCTCAGATTTACAATGTCCAGTGATAGTCTACAGGAAGTAGAAAATTTGGCACGATTAAGTGATTTTTGTACTGCATGTATTTTCGCTCTTTCAACATTTAAGCATAATGTTTAAGAATATAACATTTACTTAAATATTGGTATATTTATTTCTAAAATAGTTTTATTAAATATATATGGTTTCTGAAGTCGTTAAAGTAATTCAGTACAGTTGACTCTTGAACAATGCTGGGGTTAGGGGCACCAACCTCTCACTTAGTTGAAAATCCACATAAAACTTTTGACTCCCCTAAAACTTAACTACCACTGCCTGCTCTTGACTGGAAGCCTTACTGATAATGTAGACCAACAATTTTTGTTTCAGTTAGACTTAAGACTGAGTCATTCTTCTTCATCAAGGAAGGAAAAATGCTTTAGATTCATTAGAATGGCCTCACTACAAGAAACCACAATGATACGGTTTTGAAAGATTTAAAAGTTGAAATGAAGAAACAAATAGGTGGTCCTGGTTAACCAAAACTGAGCCAGAATTTAACTAGAAAGATCGAGTGTCTGGAATAATACACTTTGACTAACTAATCAAGGTTTTAGCATCACACAAAGAGAGATAAGGTCAAATACTATACAAGTTTTCCTCATGGAATAAGGACCATTAATCTCTATACTTAAGAGTATTAAAATTCCACAGCATGAAGCCCCATGAAAAAAATTCAACTCAAAGGATAGACATTAAGAAATGTAAAACTTTCATTTTCAGGTAATACACTATGAAAGCTAAAATAGTATTCTGTTTCAAACTGGTTTAGTAATTATTCAAACACATAACAATCACCTGCTGATTTTTAAATGGATTATTTTGTACATTAGGTGCTTTTGCTTCAGTTAGGGCCATTTCTAAGTTTTGTTTGAATAGGGTCTTGTGGGTTTGTTTTTTGTTTTTTTTTTTTAAGATTTTTTTTTTTTCCACTGCTGGCTAAATGAGTTCCTTGGAGACTGTGGGTGAATGCTGAGATTCTTTAGAGAAATGAAGTTTGTTACAACTATGCTGGCATGCTTCCTCGAGGGGAACAGAAATTATACTAAGATCTAGGAAAAACTGACTACTTTTGAGGAGTCAGAAAATTAGTTGCAAATTTCTTTTTAAAAAACATTGTTTCATTATCTCAGGAATTGTGAAATTAGTTACAGATGGTTGTCGTATTTTTAATTTGAAGGAGGGGATTTGTGTGAGAATTAATATAAACAAATGCTAACAGGGCTGGTTTATGCTTATGAGGAGTGAGCTAATCAGCCTCAACCACACTCAGGAGAACAGTGCTAAAAAGATTGTGGGATGACAGCAGGATGGGCCCTGGGCACGACATGAAGCACTTGGAGTTGGTTTTGGAGACACCAACTCTCTCTCTCGAGAGCCTCTTCTCACCACTTGTGCCTGTGTTTCTTCCCCTCTGGCATCCCGTGTATTCTCTGCCACCTGCTTCTTTTCCCCTGCTCCCCCTGGTAGCACAAGTTCTCAAAAAGAAAACAAGATTTAAGTGAAAGAGCATCTTACAACTTGGATAGATCAGTGTCAGGAACCATGAGAGGGCTGGGATTGTACTCAGGTTACAAGCTAACAAGTTAGCGGGCCACAGTTCCATGGATGCTGGCAGAAGACCCGGCTTCTGGGTCAGACAGAGGACTTTGTATTACTCACAGCAATAGCAGTGGCCATTTGCACAGGTTCCCTGAGCGCTAATTCTCTGGGTGGTGTCGTGAAGGCCAGGGGAGAGTTTTCCATACAGTGGAGTATGTGTCACAGAAGAGTCCCAAGCTTAGGAACTCCCAGTCCTTTACGAAGGACTGCAACCAAACCTGCCTAACTTTTGTTCTAACATAATCTTGTTTGTAGAGGGCAGCAAGCACACATGCCCTTTACTTAGATGCCACCACCTCTGTCTTCCAAGGCTGTTCACTAAACAGTCTGGAAAACAAAATCCAAAACAAAAAGTGGTCAGTGCTCTGCTCATAGAAGGGCAGAAAAAACAGATCTTAACAACACATTTCTCTGTAGATCATGGTTAGAAACAAGCTTCCCCAGTGCACAGGCATGGTGAGGGAGAATCAGATCAACAGCACCTTCTGACATCCTCAACAGCACTATCACAGAAATTAGTTGGAAAATAACCTTGGCAAACCTCACTACCCCACTAATTTTAGGAATGGGTTGCAGGGACAGAGATCAATGCAGAGCAGAACATGCAATGTCTACATACTATCACAGTTCAGGATATAAATACAGTGTCCCATGTTTTAAAGATTTTTTTTTAATTTTGTAGAGGGAAAGAGATGGTGAAATAAAAAGAGTATGGTGCGTGCCATGTAATATATTAGAAGAGAAGAGAAATCCAAGAAAATATTTCCCTTATAGCAAAACCTAGAAAGTGTAGTAGCAAAAAAGAAGCGATGATGTAGACATTGCACAACAAATTCTATATTGATGTTTGCACCCAGCTAATTTCTTTTTTTTTTTAATGATTTTTTTTTTATTATGTTAGTCACCATACAGTATNAATATCTTTTAGACTGGCTCACACTAATTAAATAGCTATTGTTTATAAACTGCAAAACTTCTCTAATGCAACATCACAGAAGTTTGCAGTATGTGCATATTCAAGTTGATGGTTCAGTAGGAAATCTTGGACCAATATGTGCAGCTTCTCCTTTGAGAACGGTGCTACAAACAGCTGAAAATGGTTCAACTCACAGGCAAGAGGAGTATTTTGACTTTAGTACTTCGAACTTTCTTAGTGAAAAACAGTCTAAGGACTTTCCCTTTTAGACTCTGGAAGATAAATTCTGTTTATCCAAATGCTCACAAACAGTAAAGCCTGCTGTCATGTAGCACATATAGGACATTAAAATTCATATGAGCCCCCCCAAAGAATTAAAATAAATGAAGTTTAATTAAATGAGGTAGGAAAAATGTTAAGATTGCAGGGGAGAGGAAATAATAAAGGCAGAAATCAATTAATGAAAAGGAAAAAACAATCTTAGAAAATAGTCCAACATCTGGCTAGCTCGATTTAAAAATGAAGAAATCCAAACACCCAAAAATGTAATAAAAGAAAATGCTCTAAAATAGTAAAGAAAAAGACAGAATTTAACACATGAGAAAGTGAAAATAAACAAGATTGCATGTATGGTTCTAAAAAAATGTGAAAAATAATGATGCAAATTATTTTGAAGGAACTATGGATTGCCAGAATAGAGTGAAAAAATGGATGAAGGTAATCTCTCAAACTGTTTAATAGCCATAGATCCAAAATACTGAGACCCTCCATGAGGTATTAGGATAAGCTCTAAGAGTTCATTGGTAAGCTTTGTCCATCTTTCAAGGAAAAGATCAATCCTTTTCTACATACAACTTTCCAGACCATAGAAAAATATGAAATATTTGTATTTATGTTCAAATACACCATAACTGATTCCTGTGTTTGATAAAGATTGTTTACCAAAGGAAAAAAGCTTCAAGCCAAATTCATTTTTGGTGAGTGCCAAGATATGAAGGGAAAGAAAATTAACTTGTGATTAACATATCACATTAATAGGTAATACTAGTTCATATAATATTTACATGGATACAGAAAGTTACTTGATAAATTCGGTACCCATTTCCTGATTAAAATTTTTAGTAACCTAGGAGTGAATATTTTTCTTGTTCAACATGGATAGAATATGAAATCTCAATTCAATAACTAATGCATATCAAACTACAATTTAAATAAAAACTTGAAACAGAATAACTAATGGATATCAAATGGTGGAATAGAGATATTCTCAAGTTGAGAGCAAGAACTCTATAACTAATATTAATAATATAATTCTGGAATTTTTAGCCAATGCAATTAGAAAAGAAAAAAGAAAAAACGGAGCTAAAATTACTAGAAAGGCAAAAGTGTAATTTTTATTTTTAATACCATTATAATTGCCTAATGAGAGAAATCATGAGACTAATCCAAACATTTTTCCAAAACAATGCTATTTTACACTTACATATACATATAAATTCCTCATGTATTTTAAAATTGCATGATTATAAAGTATATACTGTAAAGTATTTGATTTTGCAATTATATTATCACTGGTACCAAGATAGTAATATGTATAAGAAAATTAGAAAACAGAAGTAAAATTTATAAATGATATAGAAACTCTAGTATATGTATAAACACACACAATTATATATAGAATTGCTAGTTGTAATGATATATCAAGAATTTTCCTCCTAAGCTCTCTACTATTAGTTATCAGCTAGAATAAAAGGCAACAAAAGATTGTTCTTAACAGCACAACATGATAAACTAAATCTGAAAATAAATGCCATATGTAGAAAATGTGAGAATGTATTGGTAAGACTTTGTATCCTTAAGGATATAAAAGATGGCTTAAAAAATTAAAGAGAAAAGCGGTGTCATAGAAGTATATAGTGTAAAGCTTTTTCCGTATAATAGTATCTAATTTAATTATTACAAAAATTTCAAGAAGATTTTTGATTCAGCAGTTAATCTGGAAGAATAATCAAGATTATCAAGATTTTCTGAAAGAAAAATAAAATTAACAGTTTGTACCAATATACATTAAAACTTATTTAAATATGCAATAAATATTACAGTGGGAATTGAAACCAAAATGGAAAATTATCACTGGACCAATTTAGAGTCCAAAACTATATATAAATGCTGTTTTTAAATCAAAGGGGATGAAATTAATTACTCAATATATAATTCTGGAAATTTTTTACTATGAAAGGAAGTTAAATTCTTCACTTAATTTTCTAAAATATGTATCAAATAGCTCAAAGGTATATCTCTAAAGAACTAGGAAATAAGCTTAATAAATATTTGTTGTCTCAGTTTGAAGAAATACATTTTATATGAAACAAATGAAAGTCATAAAAAGAACAGTTTGGAAACACAAAATCTTTTTAATTATATTTTAAATTAAAAAAGGTTTTTCAAAAAGCCACAAACCAGTGTCTCTCAATTTGGGTTCAAGGCTTCTTGTGTTTATGACTTGTAGTCATAATTTTATGGATAATGTAATGTATCATGTTGGTTTATTAATTTTAACAAAGGTACAAGGTAAAATGTTAGTAGGAGAAATGGGGTGCAGAATATATGTAAATCTAAAACTTCTAAAAAAAGTTTATTTAAAAAATGGAAAATGTTAAGACTAAGCAATTAAAATTTTTTTACAAATAAAAATTGCTGAAGAAAATATTAATCTCTCCACCATGAAGCAAATGCACAAATAAGTTGTAATTTAACGTATTTAAGCAAAACTTTTTAACAACGGTATACAATGACGTTAATGTAGTTCAGAAGGTTACTTTCATATGTTGTAGTGCTAACGAGACTACCACACATTTTCCAGAAATCCTTTTGGCAATATACACCAGAAACCTTGGAAAGATCCATACTTTCTTTTTTTTTTTAATTTAAATTCAATTTAGTTAACATAGTAAATTATTAGTTTTGGGGTAGAATTTAATGATTCATCAGTTGCATATAACACCCAGTGCTCATTTCATCAACTGCCCTCCTTAATGCCTATCATCCAGTTACCCCATTCCCCCACCCACTTCCTCTCCAGCAACCTTCAGTGTTTCCTAGAGTTAAGAGTCTCTTATGGTTTGTCGCCTCCTCTGTTTTTATCTTATTTTTCCTTCTCTTCCCCTGTGTTCGTCTATTTTGTTTCTTAAATCCACATGAGTGAAATCATATGGTATCTGTCTTTCTCAGACTTACTTTACTTAGCATAATACCCTCTAGTTCCATCCATGTCGTTGCAAATGACAAGATTTCATTCTTTTTGGTGGCTGAGTAATAAAGATCCACAAGTTTTGACCCAGTCATTTTTGGAATGTATCCCATGAAAACAATCTTAAGAACAAAACAAAATATAGATTACTTTATTTATGACTATTTTAGTCAGGATTCTGACAGGAGACCAGAAACCCCTCTAGATATTTTAAACAAAATGAGATATAATACAGAGAAGCAGAGATTTTATAAAGTCACTGAGAATGGAAACAAAGGTCAGAAAAATTGTTTGAGAAAATGGACTGGTGACTTACAGAAAAACGGCTGCAGATGATCTCACTCCCCGCATCAGGGAAGAGCATTGATACCTGTCTACTGCAGACCCAAGAGCAATAATGCCCTTTATTCTCTACCTTCTACCTTCTGCTCAAATGTCTCCCATTGACAAAGTCTAATGTGGAAACCTATTGTGAGGGATTCTGGGTAACATACCTAGTTCCAGGGTTTCAGCCTTTTAATAAAGGTGAGAACATAGATATAGTGACAGTTCAGTAGTGAACTACTGATACAACACATTGTTCTATGGGATACTTTTGTAAGAAATTCTGATATAGGGGCACCTGGGTGGCTCAGTCGTTAAGTGTCTTCCTTTGGCTCAGGGCATGATCCCGGCATTTTGGGATCAAGCCCCCTGTCAGGCTCCTCCACTGGAAGCCTGCTTCTTCCTCTCCCACTCCTCCTGCTTGTGTTCCCTCTCTCGCTGGCTGTCTCTATCTCTGTCAAATAAATCAATAAAATCTTTAAAAAAAATTCTACTGATGTAACAAAAAAAGTCAACAGTCTAAATGCCAGTAATAGTCATATGATGGGATTCTATGAAGCTGTTAAATATCATATTTTACAATGCATGAGAAATCATGTATCAGTGACCTGAGAAAATATTCATTATATTAAATTAAAATCAGTTTTCAAAGCAATGTAATATTAACCTACATTATTATAACACATAGCATAATTCTTTGCAATTCCAACTTTGTAGTGATAGGAAGTTTCTCTGATTGCAAAATAAGGTATGGCAGACATTATCCTAAAATCCCATTTTAAAAATGAGTTTCTCAATAAAAAACTGAGGCTTTGTTGAGGTAACATGAAGAAAACCTGGAGAACTGTAAGATTTTGAGCTTAATGTCATGTTAGGAATCAACACTCTAATATATTATACAGCCCAGTGGTACTACCCTATATTCAGATTATAGTTAACTTTTCAAGTAAATGCTATAGTCTGAAAAGCAGAAAGAATTTTCATGGCTAGGTTTTTCCAATAATAAGGTGACTACACCAGAGATCTCGTTAACTTAAAAACCATTAAATCAAAAATGTTTTCTCACTGTCCATGATAATAGAGGAATAAAGTTGCTTTTCTCTGAACATAGTGCTTTAATTTTAGCTTGTCCTTCAAGAAATACCGTCTGTTATCTGGTCCATTATCAAGATGGATGCCATAGGCTATTGTTGGGAGAACAAACCTTCAACAAGCAATCAGTTCTTTAAAAAAAAAAAAATTGTGTGAGCATATTACTCTCGTTTGCAGAATGATTACACCATATATTTAGTTGTCTGATAAAGAAGGTGTTTTATTGGAATAGAATTATTTACCCTGGGGACTCACTCTGGGAGTCTGCAGAGGGAGTGCCAGTCTCCAGGAGTTTTTTCCAGGTCATTCTATCCCTGCTAATGTTATTCAGTTATTCTGTCCTTTGTCAGTTCTGCTTTGTATATGATTTTTTAAATTGCGATTATTTTGTTCAATTTCACATACAGGTAGAATTCCAGTCTACATTTTCGTACTGGCTCTTGTTCAGAATTCAATTATTATCTGTCTTTTCTCTGACTTCAACATCAATAAGAGCATTTAAAGGTCAAGGGAGAGCTTTAATCAGTTTAGGAGAAGAGAGGATCTCTAGCCAAAGATAGAAGTCTAGTAGGAAAGACCTTATAGAAATTACTATGAATTGTTTTAACTTGCATGCCCCTGTGATGATCTGAAAGACCTAGACCATTTTATTGTAGTTAATTTTATTGTAGTTAATGATAAACAAGCTATATAAATCTATATATAAAACCTCATGTTGCATCAAAAACAAATAATTAAAACAGTTTGTGCCTAATTTAAATATTAACAGTCCTTACCTGGAAAAACAAAACTATTAAGAGATGACTCACATCAAAAATCAAAAATTCCCCTAACATGCTTTTAGGGGAAGTTTCTCTGGCATCAGGATGTTAAGTGAGTAAACTCTCCAAGGCACTTAGAATTTCACAGCCCAAGAAGAAAATGTGTTAGTAGTTTTGTGACAGAAATCAGCAGTACACCTTGTCACCAATATTCTCTTTCCTTTAAACTCTATCACTTGTCTCACATACTCCAATTGCCAAAAAAATCTTAAACATTTAACTTTGAGCAATTTACATTTATCTTTACCCATTCAGATAAAAATGTCCTTCTTATGAGTTTCAAGGAGCTTAAATAGTTCACGATCTCCTGTACTGTAGCGGGACATGTAGCACATCACCATGCAGTGGGTGGCCGAGAGCAGTGGCTATGTGCAGACTCTAGGCTTGATTCTAGCTCTGCCATTTAATAGGTGTGGGTCATTGGGCAAGTTATTCAACCTCTCTGCCTGTTTTGTCAAATGGAGGTAATATCCCTAACTTAGGGTTGACAGGAGGAATAAACATGCTTATAAAAGGCTACTAAGTATATTGAACAATGTTTGGCATATAAGCAAGGAATGATTAGCTGCATTTATATATCCCCGAGGAATAGTTTTTATGTATACAGACATGAGAGTTATTTTGTGATTTGGATCAGGAAAACAGCCACCTGCACTATATATACCATTTTTTTTAAGTGTGGTTTTACATTTTTAAATGATTGGGGAATAAAAGAAATAATATTTTGTGACACATAAAATCTACATGAAATTCAGATTTCAGTGTCCACAAATAAGGTTTTATTGAAACACATGCCAGAGTTGAGTATGGCTGCAAAGCCTGAAAGACTTACCCTCATCCTTTACAGGAACAGTTTGCTGACCTGTGGGCTGTGGGCAGTGTTTTAATGTAACAGTATTGTCCTTGCCTCCATTCTTGAATGTAACAGTGACCGTTAGATTCAGTAACTTTCATTTTTTCCATGAAATCAAGTAAAGGGGAATAGTATTAAGAAATATTCAGTTTTTAATTTATTAGAAAGGACACCTTAATATTTCTAGAAAGTATAGAATAGGTGAAGTCAGAATTAAGGATTTTGCATTTACATAACTTTATTAACATTATCAGTGTTTCTCAAAGTATATATATTCATAAATATACACACACATTCAACCAGTGATATCCTCTACAACATATTGGCAGTAAGATAAAGGACTATTTGGCAAATATATTCATCCTGCATAAACTACTCTTTTTTAATGTCAAAGTTTTTTTGTTTAATTTTTTTTTTTTTTGAGTGAATAGGGCTTATTTTCTGATCTCTCTTGCTGACCTTCTGTAATGGCTTTATCAATGCATGTTTTTAAATGTGGAGACAATTCTATCTTATACAATTTTTAACCTCCCACCATTGCCTAATATGTTACAAGCACAGGGTAGGCCATTTTATATATTTTCTTTGAGATTTATTGACTTGAATTAAATTAGAGTTAAGTAAAACATCTCAGACAATGAACCCTCAATAATCTTGACTGTGTTTACCATGTCCTAAGGCCTTTCTAAGAGAAGCCACAATTTAAAACTTCTAAAATAATTACAGAAATAAATATGGCGCCATATTGGTCACTGAAAAGTACAACTGTCAATTACAAATTCAATTTTCAGTGGCAGTGTGAATGTAGAGATTTTTATAAATGCACCATCTTGTAACTGAGTGGTAAATGTTTTTTTGTGTCTCCCTTTGCATTGTGGTTCTAAATATTTTAACATGATTGTTTTGCCAGAATATTACCTCACTAGCTCAAAATGTGCTAGGATTAATGTAACACACAGTGAAAATGAGTTTTGTTTTTCTTGGTGTAGGAATAAATGTTACCCCACCGAACAATATGACTCTTCTTTTTAATTATGTTTAAAGGACCCTTTGCAGTTTGACCTTCTCTCTCAGTGTAGAGAAAGATTAACAGGTACTGCTGGAATGATCTACTTCTCATGTTGCTTTCTATCACTGTGATTAGTAGCATCATCTAAAACTTAAGAATATACTAAATTGGCTTTACATGTATGATCAGCTTTTAAAATCAAACAACATTAGGATTTGCTTTCTTTGGTTTATTTCTGCATACCCTTAGTATTCTAGTGTTGGAGATTGGATTTTCTTTCTCCCCAAGGAATTCTTTAAGGGAAAAAAAAAAAATAAAAAGGAATCATCCATGCTTTGTGCAACAGAATGGACATGCAGGTCCTCTAGGAGGGATTTGAATCCTAATAGTACTATTTAGCCTCTTAGTATCTTTGGGCAAGTTAATTTTCAAAGCCTCAATAGCCTTATCTGACAAAGTATTATTATCCCTTCTTTGCAGTGTACTTCCTAAGATTAGAAATGATAGATGTAACACAGCTGTTCCAGTAAACCCTCAGTAATGGTGGTCACTGTTTTTGTTGTAATCTGATCAAGGTCTTTATTAACCCAGTGAAAACCTTCTACTTCTTGCTTTAAGAAATCATTTCCTTATTCCTAATCAGCCTTCAGTAAAATAAAGTGATTTGTTTAGGGAACTTGGTCTCACAGCAGTCATCCACATCGTGGCTTCATCCTGCAACTGGAACTTAAGTTGTAGGTCAGTCCATGGCTTGGAAACAAAGCATGGGCATGTGACACTGAATTCTTCTAGGGGTGGTAGGGGATCATGAGGAGAATTGGGAGCCAAGTGAAAAAAAAAAGTCACAAGAAATAAACTTTCCTTATCTTGTCCATAACCATTTTGATTTTGATGTATCTTTGGCAGGTGCCATTGAGGTAAAGGAGGGCTTTAAAGACAGTTGTTGCATACCCTCCAGCCTCCCTCTGTAATCCCATCCCATTACTTATCTTTACAAGTTGGCTTTTTAGAGACTTTCAGAGGACTCTCAATTCACCACAGGCTAACAAACTCGTCTTCTCCTGTCCTGTTACTATCCTGTTTCTTCCCAGTTAATGCTACTTTGGTAGACTTAACTCAGAATTTATTCAAGGTTTACACATTAATTTGGCAAATATTGAGTGCCTACCATCATTCTAGCTATTGAATATGCAACAGAAAACAAAACTAATAAAAACTCCTGCCTTCAGTGAGCTGTATTTTAGTGGGAAGGTGCAGACAATTAAGTGAATAAATAAGTTATTGTGTGTGTTAGCAGGGGATGAGCAAGGGCGGGGAGAGAAGAGAGAAAATACTGGGAAGTAGGAGTGCAGGAACTTGTCAGGAACAGCTTCATTGCAATAACAAGTAAAATCACTGCGTGGGTGTAAAGAGGAAGCAATCTAGGCAGAAGGAACTGTAAATGCAAAGTCCTAAGGCAGGAAGCTGCCCTTCAAGGTCTAAGAAGAATGAGGGGGCAAGTCTAATTGGTTTACAAGAGATAATATCAAATCCTCAGGGGTGGTATGGAGGAAGATAGGGAACATCTAGACTCTTGTAGACTACAGAAAAATGTTGGCCTTAAGTCTGACTCCTATGGGGAGCCTCTGACGGCTCTGAATGGAGAAGTGATATGAAAAGACTTGTGATTTTAAAAGATTCACTCTAACTGCTGTAGTGGAAATAGGCTATAAGGAAGCAAGGTGGAAACAGGCCAACCAATGAGGAAATCATTACAAATATCCAGGTGAGGGGCACGTGGGTGGTTCAGTCAAACATCCAACTCTTCATTTTGGCTAGGTCATGATCTCAAGGTCAGGTGAGATCGAGCCCTGCGCCATGCTCCCACTCCCCTCCAAAAAAGGAAAAAACAAAACAAAAAACACATCCAGGTTGATGTCATTGGTGGGGCTGAGTAGGAAGCAGCTGGACTCTGTGACAGGGACCTGGTAATGGATGGGTGACAGTGGAGAGAGAAAGGGACAGTCGTGTATGATGCAGACATGTTTTAATCAAGTAATTGAAAGGCAAGAGTTACTCTAAAGTGAAAGGGCAAAACGTGAAAGGAGAGCAAGTTTTGGGTCAGCATCAGGAATTCAATTTTAGGCATGCTGAGTTTGAGTGTTTTATCGCAGAAAAGATATCAAGTAGGCAGGTCTGGAGTTGGGGAGTCATCAGAGCTCGAGATACGAGACTGGGAGAATCCTCAACACAGTTTTTAAGGTTGTGAGACTGGACATGATTGCTGAGTGATAGCTGAAAGATAAAGGGACGAGATCCAAGGAATGATATTTGTTTGTACTCTAATACGAACGAAGTGGCAGGTGAGATGAGCTGCAAGTACATGAAGGAAGGGCTAAGGGCTAGGATTCTACATGCCTCTGATGGGATTGTTTCAAGAAACTGGAGGTGAGCAAGTAGGTCAGATGCTGGTGATGGGTCGTATCAGACCAGGACTGAAAAGTGACCGACCACTCCACTTCGCAGTGGCAGATCCCATGTGACTGTGATAAAAGATGTTTTGGTGTGCCTGTTTGGAGTAGTTTCAGGTAAGAATGAAAGGAAAATAATTGGAATCATTGAGCACAGATTTCTTTTTTTTTAACTGATTTTTGCTGCAAAAGGGAGTAGAAAAACGGGGCAATTATAGCTGGAAGAGGAAGCATGGTTTTTTTTAAATGGAAGAAACAGGTTTGTATGATAATGGAAATGAACTAGCTAAGAGGAAAATTATTTAGAATACAGGATAAAAGGGTGCTATTGCTGGAGAAATTTCCTTGACCAAACTGGGAGGGAGATAGGGTTCAATGCACAAGAGAAGAAGCTGGCCTTAGAAATAAATAGTTGATCTTATTAATAGATGAGAAAGCTGAGTGTAGGTGAGGGATAGATGTAAAGGTCTCAGCCTTAACGGAAGCATTCACATTTAGATTTAAGGTACTATTTAAATAAATCTCTAGTCATACAATTTTAGTAAATTTAAAATGAAGAATTTCCATCAGGGTTTGGAAGTATATTTTTCTTCTTAGATAGAAAAGAGGCTAATTAGAGCTTCCTAAACTCTGCTATGCAGATATTACCCTGGGAAAAATATGTTTCTGGCTGAATGTAGCCCATTTAAGGAACACAAAATTCATTCTTTCCCTTATGTCTGACAGGGCCTATAGCAACTCCAGTTTGTAAATGAGCTCATTCATTTGTGAACTGGGAGTCATAGCTTTGCTCAAGTACAAGAAACAGCTTGAATTCGACGGTCTTAAAAAAACTGCCACTAAAATTAATTTCAGTCAAACTTTTAACTCAATTGTTTGAAAACTCTTTCCTTTTGAATCTTTTAAAGTATTTTACGATTTTGGCAGTTGAGCAGCTGGGTGGCCCACTTGGAAATGCTTTTCTGCCTCTGTGTAAGCCACAATAAAAACTCTGACCTGACGAAAATAAAGTGTTTACACAAACCAAAATTTCTAGAGTCTAACTTACAGAGGGTTTCAATTGGTATCCGCAAATACTAGCCCAAACCCAGTAACAGATTTCAAATGAACTTGTTGGAAAAGGCCCTTCACTTGTGGACAGTGTTTCACTGAGGTTTGGGGGGAGCTCCACAGTAGTGATCAATACTTTCACACCACTGCATTTAAAATACGTTTTTGTGGCCCACAATGTATGCGTGTTACACACATTGCATGACTACTTCGTGTCCGAGGAAAGGATCCTAAATATAACACTGATGGCAAAGTAAAAACAAAAACAAAAACAAAACGTTTTTGTCTAATAGACAAAGGCATCATATTAAACTTGTGAAGGCAGATTATTTTTTTATCTTTTCTGCTGATGTAAATGAATGCAGAGTAGAATGGAAACCTCAGTATGATAAAGTAAAAATAAATGCTGTCCAGGTTCAAAAGAAAATAGTGGAACACCTATCTTTGGCCTTATTAATGCTTTATATGCTATAGCTTCAAAACATTTTCCAAAACGTTAAATATGAATTATGCTAAAAAGGTAAGGTGGAGTTAGTAATGCATCGGAGTACAAATTACCAAGCTTTACGTAAAAGCATAGTTACTAATACATTGCTTATAATTTTAATATTAACATGCAGTAGATAATTCTGTTGCTTTATACATTCACCAAATGGCAAATGAAGAGCATACTGTTGAGGAAATCTAATGTTTCTTTCTTTCTTTCACCTTTATTGAGTTTATTTTGCATCGAGGTATCAAAAGTACTTAAGCTTTCATGTTTTTGTTGAAGAGCAGCTGTTGAAAATTACCTCCATTGCTATGTGATCTATAACTGGGAAGTAAGTAAACCAGAGCAGGCCATGTGGCTACACTGATTCAACTTTAATATTACTAAAAATTTGGAATTAAGAAAAGTAGTTTGATTGTTTCCATATTGATGAACAAATCAGACAGCTGATGCTGTGATCCATTCGATGGCTGGACTTCTAGCTGTTCAGATTGCTGCTGACCAAGAAAATGAACAAGTATAAAGAAGGTTTATATGTTCCTTCAACAAGATTACTCATTATATTTTCAGAGAGATTTTCCATTAAAAAGTCAGTGTGGTATCTTTATATTAAAAAAAAAAAAAAAACACTTGAAATAAGCAGAAAGGAAAAGAACAAAACAACCCAGGGCCCTACCCCAGAGAAGAACCTCTGATGACCATTTCAGCTGGATTAAGAAATATTCCCTATTTCCTCCATAAAGTAGACTTCCTGTGTCCATGACCTGCAGCCTGCTCCCTGCTAACCGGGCTTGACTGTTGGCTTCCACCAAAAGATTTGCTTTCCAAGACTCTGATGCTTGTTCTCTTGACATTTGATGCCATTTTGACTTCCTATTTTAATGCCACAATTTAATGAAATCTTTTGTAATCTGTTAAAATGTGACAAACAGGGAAAAAACATTCTATGAAAACTTGCTTTAATGATTTGTAAAGATTCCTAGTGAGAAATTTATTTCAAATTGTGGTGAGACAGCTGCAAAATATTAACCAAAAAAAAAGCATAAAGATAGAAAAAAATAGAGCAATCGGATGGTAATCTGTATTCCACCCTAAAGGAATTGTTACATACACACACACACAAATATATAACTTATTTTTTAAAGGATTAAACAGAGATCCCATTAGGAGACCTGTTTAAAAAAAAAAGTGTCCTGTATAAACTTTGATCAAAAATATTCGTTTGAAGTTAAAGGAAATATTTAATAAAGGTACAATTATTAATAATTTCCTTAATCAGTTGTTTTGATTAAATGACTGTCAGTTCTGATCACATTTGCTACTGTTTACATAATAGTAATTAGTTGCTAAATTCACTTACTATTTTGTGTATTATATTTCTTTTAATTTTTAACGAAAATATTCTAAATACTTGTTTTCCAGAATATGCCTTGTTTAAAAAAAAATCTGTAGGAAGTACTATGTTATTATATTTCTGTCTTGGAAATGCAAAACACAAATTAGCATGATAAATACTGTGAGATCTCCACAGTAAAAAATACTCAATAAGAAATCTAAATAATGTTTTATTTTAAAATAATCTCAAGCTTACAGAAAAGCTATAAATACAGGAGAGTGAACTTCCCACCCCCTTCCCTCATTTGAGAGTAAGTCAACAACCTGATTCCCATCATCCCCAAACACTTTTAGCGTCTGTTTTCCACAAACAAAGGCACTTTCCTACATAACTATAATAGGACCATCAAAACCAGGAAATCAACATTATTTTATTATTTCCTCCCACCCCTCAGATCCTGCTTGGGTTTCACCACTTGTCCCAGTAACACCCTTTAGAGCCAAAGGATCCAGTTGAGTTACATGGAGCATCTAGTTTCATTTACCCTTGGTCTCCTTCAGTCTGGCAGATTTCCTCAGCCGTTCCTGAATTTTCAGGGCTTTGACATTGTACAGATTAGTGTCCATTCGTTTTGTCAGATTTACCTCAGTTTGAGTTTGCCTCATGTTTCCTCATGATTTGGTTCAATGTATGCATCTTTGGCAGGAATATCGCTCAAGAGAGGTTGTGCTGGTTTGTGGTGCACGATTTCATGTCACCCCACGATGTGGATCATGTGATTCAGGTGTTGACTACCAGCCCTCTATAGTGTAGAAAGACTTTCCTTTGTAATTAACTTGTGTCCTTTTTGATTAAAAAGTATTTTGTGGAGGGTCTTTGTAACATCTCCTAATAAAACCTTCCATTTATTTAATTACTTATGTACATACAGATAAATGGCATCTTATTTTATCTAACGGGTTAAAATGCATTTTTTTTATATTGATGCTGAAATTGTCCCAGATTTGGCCTGTGGGAGCCCTTTCACATTGGCGCCTGTGTCCTTTTATCATGGTCCCATTATGTTTTGAGTAGTTCTCTGCTTTCTGCTACACAGTGGTTCCTAGATCTTTTACTTCACCTGCCCAGACTAGATTCATTTTCTATCAGTGTTTTCTCCAGGAAGTCTTTGTTCCTTTTAGTGGAGAAGAATTTTGTAGAAGCCATGATCTGGATGCTAGATGAGCTCATTACTAATGTGGTGTTTCTGCTCCCAGGTGTTCTCAGTGGACAGAGGGAGGGAATATATGTGTGGTAAGTAGATACACACATTTACATCAACATTTAGATTTTTGTTTTTATAGATGGAAGACCATGAATTCACGCCAATACTCAGGGACCATAGGGTCCCTTCTGTTTTTCCACTTTTTTCATAATTGTACTTCCTATCTCCAAGTGGAAGAACCGTGGCTGCCATTGTCTTCAATGTACTCAATACCCAGTTTCCCATCAATACTGCTGTGTCCTTCCACCCCTCTCTCAGGCTGATACCAACACCAGGGAGCTCCTCTATCTGCGTGGACACACTCTTCACCTTGATCAGTCTCTGACTTTGTATGTCAGACTGTTCCCACATGGGGGATGCCTCTTCAACCTGCTCAGACTCTGATACCCTGTGTGACTGCCCCATTCTCTGGTACCATCCATATCCCACCGGGGCCCTCTGATTCCCTGCGTCCAGCTAATTCTCTATGTAATTGTATCTCTTTGAGTCTTTGTCATCCACTGAATTTTTAATTCAGTAGTTTTATTTTAAGCTTGTTCAGTATGAAAAAAAATTCTGTCCTTTAGATATTTCATACACTTAATAGTCTACATCTAATAATCCCAATATCATTGGAATCTGTAAATTTTGCTTATCGTTTTACAGACTTCTTAGTCACTATAGCATTCTTTGGTTTGGTGACTTTGGTTTTTAGTTGTTTCTTTTAACTTGTGAGAATCTTGGTTATCTGAGAGTGCTTTTTCTAGAAAAAGATTTTTATTTTGTTCTGCTGGGAGTTAGGGACACTGTCAACACTTCAGCCTACTGCTCTATCACTTTCATTTGATACAAGCAACGTGGGATTCAAATTGGAGTTCTCATATTCCCTTACCCTCCACATCTAAATAATTACTCAATTCTTCTATGTCAGCTTCCTGAAATCCTCACTGTTCGTGTTCTAAATCAATTCTTCAGTCTTCCATACTGCTGAAGGAATGATTTAACCAAACCTTACCCTGTGATTTCTACACCCCAAGTTCTTCAAAGGCCTTAAAATCTGCACCATTTGGATCATTAAGTAACATGATAATTTGGCCTTTTCCTGCCTGCCCCTCTAGGCTCATACAAGGTCACTTCCCTTAGTCTTCAACACTTCAGTTGCATTTTAGCTTGACAGACTGTACTTTTCCAAATGTCTGCACATGCTCAGAGATCCCTCTCTTCTCTAATCAGTTCAAGTGCTAGCTCCGTGAAAGGGTTTGGTGTCTTCCCTGGCTGGATCTAGACTTTCCTTTCCCATTGCTTTAAATGTAGCTTATATACAACTCCACTGCAGCTCAGTTCACTTTGTATTATAAACACTTATTTGAATGTCTTCCTTTACAACAGAGTGCAAGTTCCTTTAAGGCCAAGGATTAGGTCTGTTTACTTGTACATTAACATTTCCCTGTCATAGACTAGCATGGAACCCAGTCTGTGAATAATGGTCGAGTCCATGGTAGGCATACACATGTGTAACTATTGCTGTATGAGCAAAAAACGGTGTAGATTACATTTGTAAAAGAAAATCATGGTGGGAATTACATGTCCCTACAAACTATTACTAGAACTGAAACATTATTGAACACTTTACAAAATAAGTGTATGAGTTAGGATTATCCTTGTTCACTAAAACACTCTTACATAAACACAGTCAGTCAGGTTGTAAACACTCAACATAGTTAAAAAAAAAAACAATCAAAAAGTTAATATAAAGTCTAGAAATCTAAACTCCATAGGAGAGTGCTGATGAAGGCACTGTACACACTAAAGATTGACTGTCATGAGCTGTATAAATCAAAGTTCATAGACACACACACACACATACCCTCCTGCCCTGATATTCCTTAGTTGCTTTAATTCTTTTTTTAACGGTCATCATGATCTCAGTGAAGCAGGAAGCAGTTTTGTGTCCGTTTGCATGCAACGCCAAATTTTTTTTATATGAAAATCAATAAGTACTAAACTCCTGTTTCATTTTCCTATTGGAAATATATTTTAGCTCTTGCCTGTGCCCAGTATAGCTTAGTCTGACCATACTAGATCCTTGAGATTTAGTCCCATTATTTCTTCACTTGGATTTATTCTATAGTAAACATAGGCAAATTCAGGCTCTCAGACATTTCCTTTTATTAACCATTTATTCCCCTTTCCTCTGTTTCCAGATATAAATCCAGCTATTACTTCTCCGCAAGTTAATAATAAGTGCTGTAGGATGTCAGTCTACTAAGTTGCTGAGCTTTCTAGAAGAAGGGTAACTTCTCAGCCTTGCACTTATTATTACTGTTTCAATATTCACTGTGAAGTTTTGCCTCAGGGTGAACTAGGAAGTTTAGAGCAACTTATCTTTAAGAGTTGCTATAATTTCGTGCATTTTAATATACAAAGAAATGGACAGTCCATTCACCATCCAACTTAAACTTAAAAACTTAAAAAGTGCGAACGAATTTTGTAGATACAAAGAAATCTTAAGAGCCTATCAAAGAATCTGGTCATCAATAGATGGGATACTGTGCATTGATTCTGTATACTGATGAATATATCACAGAAGTGTTTTGTAGGTCTGTTGATCTTATATGTCAAAACTTGACCACCTTATTGGTAGATGTTCGTAATTGTGCATACAAACTTAGTAGCCATCTAATGAATGCAGTGGACAGGAGAAACTGCCTACAAAAAGGATTGTCTTTATGATATACAATATGACATATTTGAATGAACTTTCCTTAATAAATGTCTTAAGGTTTTCATTTCTGTTTCTAGAAGTTAAGCAAACAGAACAAAATAGGTTGTAAAACCCGAAAGCATTAATGCAGTTTCATAGAAAATGACATCACAGTACCACATACTTTTCATGAATACCCTCATTCTCTTTTCACTAACTGAAAGCATTTTCCAGAGTAGGAGTGAAGTGGCAAAATGGCCAGGTGAGAGCTCCAAGTCTGGATTTATTTTTATTTTATCTCTGTCACTTCCTAGCCAAGAGACTTTTGGAAAAGCTGCAAAAATTTTGTGCCTCAGTTTTTTCATTTATAAAATGAGGACAATAAGAGTACTCATTTTACAATGTCATGTAAATGAACAAATACAAGTAAACTTGTCACAGAGTAAGATGTCAACAGATAAAGCCATCAGTTCACTATATCTCTGCATAAAGAAAATATGATTTCCCTGCCTTCCATCCCAAGCATCAGCCATTTTCCCTTTTGTAATTTTGAAGCAAACAATTAAGTTAATTAGTTACTGTAATTTCATATTACCTACATTTGACTCAGCACTGAGCTTTCACACCCTCTATGGTGCTGGAGCTCCCTTACCAGGTCACCTTTCTCATTATATCAGGCATTTTTGCGGCCAGAGACAACAGTTACTGAGCTGTAGCGTTGAATAGCTTTCAGCTGATGTTCACTTTGGCCAGCAGCAAAGTATGGACATTGTGTTTACTGTCCTAACATCTCCCTAATTATATATTTGTAAAAGAAAACAAAAACAAAATACTTAAAATTCCACGTAGAAGGGCATTATCCTCACATTATGATTCATCTAATTTAAAAAGACTTTTCAGTGCCAAGAAGAATCTATTTGAGCCTTGTCCATCTACACATTTATTTTTGTGGGGACTAGGGGTCGGAAAGAGGTACAAGTCTTGTTTTGCCATCTTCTGTTTCTTGAATTTTGCAAAAATAAATGGCTCACTCTCTGTTTGTTTTGTTGAGTAAACATCTTATTGCAGGGATAATGCCCAGCCCTTTCAAGTAGGATAAGATCTGTACATAAGACCCTCAGATTTGTCCTGAGCTATTGAGATTTGGCTTAGTAATTAGAGGTGGATGTTGTTTCCAAGTAGAAGGATAAACTGACTCAATCTTTACATAAAGGTCTCCTCTGTTTTTAAGGGTAAGGATAAGCCTAACTTCTCATCGTTGGATTTCTGGGCCATTCTGCCTACGCTCTTTATATCAAATCAATGGAACCTCTGGTCCAATCCTGGATACAAGCTCTAATTATACTTCCTCATAGAAAAAAAATTTTTCCCTTATTCCTGTGTCTGAACTCTTTTGATTGCCCTTTGTCTTTGCAACTTCTCATTTCCAGTGTGAAAACTACTAACAGAGGTAAAATCTTGTGAATCTGATTTAGAATTGTCAGATAAAATACTAGATGCCCAGTTAAATTTAAATTTCAGATAAACAGTGCTATACTTAGTACTCTTAGTATACATGTGTCTCATACAATTCAAATTTAACTTGGCTTCCTGTATTTTTACTTGCTGAATCTCACAAGCTGAATTTCATCTCTAATTACTGATACAGCTTTATAAATAAAGCAGAACCGACTTGCATAAAAAAAGGAGTTCAAGTGTTTACTTTTATTTCTTTGTAACGTGCAAAACTTCCAACCGTTCTTTTGATTTGAATTTACTAGTTTTGTTTTTTCAGTTGCTTTATGAGAACTTTTCTTTGTTGATTCTCCCTCCTTTTTGTAATGCAGTCAACTCCATCATTGCTTGTTCAATGCCCGTTTTTTTTCTTCCTACGTCAAAGTTTTTACTTTTACTTTTAACTTTATTCTTTATGAAATAGAATGATTCCAGAGTTTTTATTACTATTGTATTTTCTCTGAATGACACAAGTTTATTAAGGAATACTCAAACAGGATTTTAATAACACAGGATCATCATTGTACTGACATTCTCTTTGCCAAGTTTAGACTATTTATGGAGAATATTATTGTTCTGTTCTACATCCAGAATTCTGGAAAGAATACTGTGTTCTCTTCATCATGTGCGTTCATTTCTGTAACTTCCATTACGTATTTCTTGCTTAAAATTCTTCTGTACATTTCCTGAAGTCTATGGCACACTGATAGGAAGATTAATCTTTGAGTGGTAGATTTTCCAGCTTTCACCCATTCCAAGTCATTTTGCATGCTACTGCTATGTTTTGTTTTGTTTTGTTTTTTTTTAAAGACTGACACCTTGATCATGTTGCTCCCCAGACCCTGGAGTTTCTTCTAGTACTCTTTGGATCAAGTACAAACTTCAGATGTTTCTATTTATTTCTTCCTTGATTTACTGTCTTCTATCAATAGCCTCCATCTTCATTTCACCAGATTTATTTAAAAACAGGACTAATGGGAATTCATCTCTATTTACCTAACTAAACCTGACTTTGATACACTCTGCCTTCCTCCAAAATATAAAATGACAACCCTCCCCTCCTTCACATTAAGTTGTTTTTCCCCCCAATCATGTATAGGATATTCTCTTTGATCATCCTTTTTTTTTTAAGCTACTTTACTATTTTAACTCCTAACACACTTTTGATTAACATAATCATAGTGCAGTGAAAAGAGTACATCTGAATGAAGTTCTGGCTGTTTCACTTTTGACCAATTGAATGACTTTCTAAGTATCAGTTTTATCATCTTAAACAATTGGGATCATCCTTATCTAACAGACTTGCTCAGAGTAATAAATGTAACACGTCAGTCAATCCATCCTGTGGTAAGGTATATATTAGGCATTTAATAGACGGTAATCTCTTCCCACATATTTATTTCCAAATTAAAAAAAAAAAGTCTCGGATGGTCTAAAGAAAGAGGCTGTATATATTAGTATATGCTTTTAAATGTGATATGCAATGGGGTTTTGAGAACTACAATGATTAGTTACCTGGCTTTAGCAAAGAATGATTTCCAGAGAACTGAAACTTATCCTTCTAAAAGCAAAAGTTTTTAAAATAAATTCTGAAGAAATCCTATTGAAAGTTTTCTGAAAGACTATGTTCTTCTATGTCTCCTTAAGCAGAGCATGCTGATGAATATTTATCTTATCATGAGCCTATACATACTATATACATTACATGTTGTGTTCCACACTTTCTCCCCTTGTAAAATGCCACAGATTACTGTTCTTTTGGTCTGCTCGTGTATTTTTCCATCTTCCTGTTGAGTGCTAATTTACCTGACCTACACAAGCTGTCCCCTCTTACCCCTACCCCCAACCCCAGCATCACCAGTTCTCAACTACGTGATTTACTAATTTTCTAACTTGTTGCTTATCTGTGAGTGGAGGTTTTAGGTCTTAAAAAAGTAACCTTTATGATAGGAAAAGTAAATGCAAATAGTGGGTGAGTACCCAAGGAGCTCACTGATGCATCAACTTTTTTAAATCTGGTAACTTTAGAGGCCTTGCTGCTTATTTCCTGATTTTTAGTAGTATCCCTAGTGGCTGCTTGCCAATGAGAAAGTTGTAGATAAAGTTATTAACATTATGAGAAACTGATTGTTATTGTTATAAATCAATGCCAAGAAATTTTGTACATTTACTTCATAGCATCATTGTCTGCTTAGCATATCATTTTATAAAACATCAGAAGTTCTTTAGTGCTGAAAGGGCCAGGTCACAGACAAAGGTTTTTACAAACTTAACAGTGTGACAGCACCAAGAACAGACCAAAATAATTTATAATTATGATTTTCCTAAAAGAAGCAGACAGCTATGTCCTATTGATGAAGAAACGGACAGTTATTTCTCTGACCGTTTCTCCCCTACACATAATCAACCGTGTTTTCTCATTCTCAACTGTCTGGAGTGGGAGCTCCACTTTTGACTTAATAAATCTAAATCCTCTACCCATCCTCCTCTCCTAGGACCCTTATTCTATGGCCCTAGTCTTCATTTCTAGCTTTATCCCCCACTACTAGGCTGAATGACACATCCTCTCAACTAGCTATGTTTCCCCATTCTTGCTGTGTGTACATTTTATTCTGGGTCTGGCAGGCCCTGTTCTAAATATATAAGAATTGTAGCAGTATCCACAAGAAATTTATAATCCAGATAGGAATATTTTCTAGATACTATATTTTTTTTACATTAAATACTTTGTTATTTGAATTTTGTCTCCTTGTTAGAAATCTTAGTAATTTAAATGAACATAGTTGCTTTCCACGGGACACTAGATGCATTTTATTGCTTGAAGAACTGCTGATAATCAATAAAATCACGTTGGCTTCTTGGCAGCTGACAAGGATTACCTATAATGCCCATCAGAACAGTCGATTAGAATGGCATACACATGGCACTATACTGGCCTTGATCGCTATTAAATTTGTTTTTATTCTTTCTCCCAAACTCTTGTGCTTTCCTACGTGTAAAGTCATTTTCCTCACTTAAAACCTATACTATAGGTATTCCTTCATTCATTCACTCATCCATTTAATCCTGCGTTCAAAGATATTCACTAAGACCTTACTATAGGCCAAGCATTTTTTGGAATATCGAAGTTTCATCTTAATGTCAAAGGGATATTAAAAATTCTATTTTGGGAAGGAGGAGGTTAAGATGGCGGAGGAGTAGGGGACCCCTTTTTCAGCCGGTCCCCTGAGTTGAGCTGGATAGGTACCAGACCAGCAGGAACATCCACGGAATCAGCCTGAGACGCAGGAAGATACATCTGGATCTCTACAAATGAACATCTCCAGCGCTGAGTATCGAGGTACGAAGCGGGGAGCCGTGAAACCGCGCACAGATATCGGAAGCTAAACAGAAGGGGGAGGGAGCCGCCGTGTCAGGGCGCCGGGAAGCGGTAGCCACCTGCAAGGGGGAGCGGACAGACCGCGGACCCGCACGCTTGAGACAGCAGGCTGAGAAGGGAGCTCCGGGAGCGCACGCGGGACGGCTGGCGGTTGGCGGGCCACCTGCACGGGGGAGCAGGCGGACTCGCGGACGGCACCCGCGAGACAACAGACTTAGAACGCGAGCTCCAGGAGCGCGCGCGCAGGGCGGCTGGCGGGCCACCTGCACCGGGGAGCGGGCGGACCGCGGACCCGCACTCTGGAAACGGCAGACTGAGTCCGTGAGCCGGGAGCGTGCACCACCAAGCATCTCACGGAGCTCCGGAGCTCCGGTGTGCTCACTGGATCGAGGCTGAGACCGGGAGCTCCGGGAGCGTCCGCGGGGCGGCTGGCGGCTGGAGGGCCACCTGCACGGGGGAGCAGGCGGACTCGCGGTCAGCACCCGTGAGACACCAGACTGAGACGGGGAGCTCCGGGAGCCCGCGCGGGGCGGCTGGCGGCGGGCGGGGTTGGAAACACAAAGGACAGAGACGTGCCGGCCCTGGAAGTGAGGGCTGGGACGCCGGGTGTGGGGCGCACAGCCCGGGATGCTGCAGGGTTGAGCAGCACCAACAGAAACAGAGTTAAAGTGGCCAGAACATCAGTGGAGAACGATCCGCGATCCCTCTGTTCTGAGACAGAGGCTGAATTTCAGCCGCTGCTGCTCTCTCAGAAGAGGCATAGCAAACCGCCAGGGAAAGCCGCCAGAGAACAAAAGCCCGGAAATACCGGCTCACAGGGTGCCCATCCCCATCCCCCCTCGCAAGGGACACAGAGACTCTACCCAAACAGGGTTTTCTGAGTACCTGCAGGCAGGCCCCTCCCCCAGAAGGCAGGCTGAAAAATCAAGAAGCCCACAACCCGGAGCGCCTGAGTGGCGCAGTCACCAAGCACCTGTCTTCGGATTAGGGTGTGATCACAACGCTCCGTAAGGAGTCCTTCATCGGGCTTCTCCACCGGGAACCTGCTTCTTCCTCTCCCACTCCTCTGCTTGGGTTCCCTTTCTTGCTGACTGTCTCTCTCTCTCTCAAATAAATAAATAAACTCTTTAAGGAAGAAGCCCACATCCCTAAGATCTCTATAAAACAAGGGCGCACGGCCTGGGTCCCAGTCAACACTTGGGCTCTGGACAACCCTGCAATCTCTCTTCATCAGAATGACGAGAAGGAGAAGTCCCCCCCAGCAAAGAAAAGATAATGAGTCTGTGGCCTCTGCCACAGAATTGGCCTCGGCCACAGAATTAATACATATGGATGTATCCCAATTATCAGAAATGGAATTCAGAGCAACAATGGTCAAGATGATGAGTAAACTTGAAAAAAGCATCAGAGAAAGCGTTGCTGAGAATATAGAATCCCTAAGGGCAGAAATGAGAGCGAATCTGACAGAAATTAAAAACTCAGTGGGCCAAATACAGTCAAAACTAGAGGCTCTGACGGCCAGGGTCACCGAGGCAGAGGAACGCGTTAGCGAATTGGAGGATGGGTTAGTAGAAGAAAAAACGAAAATAGAAGCTGGTCTTAAAAAAATCCACGCCCACGAATGTAGATTACGGGAGATTACTGACTCTATGAAACGATCCAATGTCAGAATCATCGGCATCCCTGAAGGGGTGGAGAAAAACAGAGGTCTAGAAGAGATATTTGAACAAATTGTAGCTGAAAACTTCCCTAATCTAGCAAGGGAAACAAGCATTCGTGTCCAAGAGGCAGAGAGGACCCCATCCAAGCTCAACCAGGACAAACCTACGCCACGGCATGTCATAGTGCAATTCGCAAATATTAGATCCAAGGATACAGTATTGAAAGCGGCCAGGGCAAAGAAATTTCTCACGTACCAAGGCAAAGGTATCAGGATTACGTCAGACCTGTCTACAGAGACCTGGAATGAGAGAAAGGCTTGGGGGGGCATTTTTAAAGCTCTTTCAGAGAAAAACATGCAGCCAAGGATCCTTTATCCAGCAAAGCTGTCATTCAGAATTGATGGAGAAATAAAGACGTTCCAAAATCGCCAATCATTAACCAATTTCGTAACCACGAAACCAGCCCTACAGGAGATATTAAGGGGGGCTCTATAAAGGTAAAAAGGCCCCAAGAGTGATACAGAGCAGCAAGTCACAACCGATACAAAGACTTTAAAGAGAAATGGCATCATTAAAATCATATCTGTCAATAATCTCTATCAATCTAAATGGCTTAAACTCTCCCATAAAACGCCACAGGGTTGCAGATTGGATAAAAAGACATGACCCATCCATTTGCTGTCTACAAGAGACTCATTTTGAACCCAAAGATGCATTCAGACTTAGAGTAAGGGGATGGAGTACCATCTTCCACGCAAATGGACCTCAAAAGAAAGCTGGAGTAGCAATTCTCATATCAGATAGACTGGATTTTAAACTAGAGGCCATAGAGAGAGATACAGAAGGGCACTATATTATTCTTAAAGGAAGTATTCAACAAGTGGATATGACAATTATTAATATATATGCCCCCAACAGGGGAGCAGCAAGATACACAAGCCAACTCTTAACCAAAATAAAGAGACATATAGATAAGAACACAGTAATAGTAGGGGACCTCAACACCCCACTATCAGAAATAGACAGAACACCCTGGCAAAAACTAAGCAAAGAATCAAAGGCTTTGAATGCCATACTCGACGAGTTGGACCTCATAGATATATATAGAACACTACACCCCAGAACCAAAGAATACTCATTCTATTCAAATGCCCATGGAACATTCTCAAGAATAGATCATGCTCTGGGACACAAAACAGGTCTCAGCCAATACCAAAAGATTGAAATTATCCCCTGCATATTCTCAGACCACAACGCTCTGAAATTGGAACTCAACCACAAGGAAAAACCTGGAAGAAACTCAAACACTTGGAGGCTAAGAACCATCCTGCTCAAGAATGACTCGATAAACCAGGAAATCAAAAAACAAATTAAACAATTTATGGAGACCAACGAGAATGAATACACAACGGTCCAAAACCTATGGGATACTGCAAAGGCAGTCCTAAGGGGGAAATACATAGCCATCCAAGCCTCACTCAAAAGAATAGAAAAATCTAAAATGCAGTTTCTATATTCTCACCTCAAGAAACTGGAACAGCAACAGAGGGACAGGCCTAACCCACTGACAAGGAAGGAGTTGACCAAGATTAGAGCAGAAATCAATGAATTAGAGACCAGAACCACAGTAGAGCAGATCAACAGGACTAGAAGCTGGTTCTTTGAGAGAATCCATAAAATTGATAGACCACTGGCAAAACTTGTCCAAAAACAAAGAGAAAGGACTGAGATTATTAAAATTATGACTGAAAAGGGAGAGGTCACGACCAGCACCATTGAAATTGCAAGGATTATTAGAAACTTTTATCAACAGCTATATGCCAAAAAACTAAACAATCTGGAAGAGATGGAGGCCTTCCTGGAAACCTATAAACTACCAAGACTGAAACAGGAAGAAATAGATTTCTTAAATAGGCCAATTAACTATGAAGAAATTGAGTCAGTGATAAACAACCTTCCAAATAATAAAACTCCAGGCCCAGACGGTTTTCCTGGGGAATTCTACCAAACATTCAAAGAAGAAATAATACCTATTCTCCTAAAGCTATTTCAAAAAATAGAAACAGAAGGAAAGCTACCAAACTCATTCTATGAGGCTAATATTACCTTGATCCCCAAACCAGGCAAAGACCCCCTCAAAAAGGAGAATTACAGACCGATTTCTCTAATGAATATGGATGCCAAAATCCTCAACAAGATCCTTGCTAATAGAATCCAACAGTACATTAAAAGGATTATCCATCATGACCAAGTGGGATTCATACCTGGGATGCAAGCATGGTTCAACACTCGCAAATCAATCAATGTGATACATCATATCAACAAGAAAAGACTCAAGAACCATATGATCCTCTCAATTGATGCAGAAAAAGCATTTGACAAAATACAGCATCCTTTCCTGATTAAAACCCTTCAGAGTGTAGGAATAGAGGGTACATTTCTCAATCTCATAAAAGCCATCTATGAAAAGCCTACTGCAAGCATTATTCTCAATGGGGAAAAGCTGGAAGCCTTTCCCTTAAGATCAGGAACACGACAAGGATGCCCACTCTCGCCACTATTATTCAACATAGTACTAGAAGTCCTTGCAACAGCAATCAGAAGACAAAAAGGGATCAAAGGTATCCAAATCGGCAAAGAAGAAGTCAAACTGTCTCTCTTTGCAGATGACATGATACTCTATATGGAAAACCCAAAGGAATCCACTCCCAAACTATTAGAAGTTATAGAACAATTCAGTAAGGTGGCAGGATACAAAATCAATGCCCAGAAATCAGTTGCATTTCTATACACGAATAACGAGACTGAAGAAAGAGAAATTAGGGAATCCATCCCATTTACAATAACACCAAAAACCATGCGTTACCTTGGAATTAACTTAACCAGAGACGTAAAGGACCTATATGCTAGAAACTATAGATCACTTTTGAAAGATATTGAGGAAGACATAAAAAGATGGAAAAATATTCCATGCTCATGGATTGGAAGAATTAACATAGTTAAAATGTCCATACTACCCAGAGCAATCTACACTTTCAATGCTATCCCGATCAAAATACCGAGGACATTTTTCAAAGAACTGGAACAAATAGTCCTTAAATTTGTATGGAACCAGAAAAGGCCCCGAATCTCCAAGGAACTGTTGAAAAGGAAAAACAAAGCTGGGGGCATCACAATGCCGGATTTCGAGCTGTACTACAAAGCTGTGATCACAAAGACAGCATGGTACTGGCACAAAAACAGACACATCGACCAATGGAACAGAATAGAGAACCCAGAAATGGACCCTCGGCTCTTTGGGCAACTAATCTTTGATAAAGCAGGAAAAAACATCCGGTGGAAAAAAGACAGTCTCTTCAATAAATGGTGCTGGGAAAATTGGACAGCTACATGCAAAAGAATGAAACTTGACCACTCTCTCACACCATACACAAAAATAAACTCCAAATGGATGAAAGACCTCAATGTGAGACAGGAATCCATCAAAATTCTAGAGGAGAACATAGGCAACAACTTCTATGACATCGGCCAGAGCAACCTTTTTCACGACACATCTCCAAAGGCAAGAGAAATAAAAGATAAAATGAACTTATGGGACTTTATCAGGATAAAGAGCTTCTGCACAGCCAAGGAAACAGTCAAAAAAACTAAGAGACAGCCCACGGAATGGGAGAATATATTTGCAAAGGACACCACAGATAAAGGACTGGTATCCAAGATCTACAAAGAACTTCTCAAACTCAATACACGAGAAACAAATAAACAAATCATAAAATGGGCAGAAGATATGAACAGACACTTTTCCAATGAAGACATACAAATGGCTAACAGACACATGAAAAAATGTTCAAAATCATTAGCCATCAGGGAAATTCAAATCAAAACCACACTGAGATACCACCTTACGCCAGTTAGAATGGCAAAGATAGACAAGGCAAGAAACAACAATTGTTGGAGAGGATGTGGAGAAAGGGGATCCCTCCTACATTGTTGGTGGGAATGCAAGTTGGTACAGCCACTCTGGAAAACAGTGTGGAGGTCCCTTAAAAAGTTAAAAATTGAACTACCCTATGACCCAGCCATTGCACTACTGGGTGTTTACCCCAAAGATACAGACGTAGTAAAGAGAAGGGCCATATGCACCCCAATGTTCATAGCTGCATTGTCCACAATAGCCAAATCATGGAAGGAGCCGAGATGCCCTTCAACAGATGACTGGATTAAGAAGCTGTGGTCCATATATACAATGGAATATTACTCAGCTATCAGAAAGAACGAATTCTCAACATTTGCTGCAACATGGACGGCACTGGAGGAGATAATGCTAAGTGAAATAAGTCAAGCAGAGAAAGACAATTATCATATGATTTCTCTCATCTATGGAACATAAGAACTAGGATGATCGGTAGGGGAAGAAAGGGATAAAGAAAAGGGGGGTAATCAGAAGGGGGAATGAAACATGAGAGACTATGGACTATGAGAAACAAACTGAAGACTTCAGAGGGGAGGGGGTGGGGGAATGGGATAGACTGGTGATGGGTAGTAAGGAGGGCACGTATTGCATGGTGCACTGGGTGTTATACGCAACTAATGAAGCATCAAACTTTACATTGGAATCTGGGGATGTACTGTATGGTGATTAACATAATATAATAAAATAAAAAAAATTCTATTTTGTATCTACTGTAGTGCTCATGTTGTACATTACATCCCCATGGCTTATTTTGTTGCTTGGAGTTCAGACTTTCTAACCCCCTTCACCCATCTTGAAAGAGGCATGAAGATAGATCAGGAATTTAAAGACGGTTCTAAGTACCTCATTAATATAAAGGGATCAATGGCTTAAAAGTGAGTTATGACTAAATACAGAGATGTTTTGAAAATAATTTTGGCCTTGATGATCCACCTGTTCTTTGTCGGGAAGAAATAAACACTTTGTATTTAACAATTGGGGAAAAATACATAGACTAACACATATACTTTTCAAATACCAGAGACTGATGAAAAATGGTGCCCAGCTTAATTACTTGAAAATACAAAGCCAACTCTCTGAATGAAGAGTTCGTACAGACTAAGAAAAATACTTAAGCATTACATGCTCACCCTAGGAGCCCATTTTCTAGAAATTTTGAGGGGACTCTTTGGATCAACAAGTTAAATAGCAGCTAAATAGGAGAAAGGGTTTAGAAAATGCTCTTTTTATGCCCACAGATGTAAGGTTTATTCACTAATGTGGGTCACTATGTGGGTTTATTTTTGTCAAGTTCATGAATAAGCAGAGATGTTTCAAATTTGTGTTCTAATCACCATGTAAAAGGCACAAGTGATCAATTTTACCATCAAGTGTTCTGTTCCCCTCAAGGAGAGATTCAAACCTCAACTCTCTTGGTAAAGTTAAAAACCAAAACCCTCATCTTGTGTGAAATAACCACTGTCTTCTCTGGTGGGCATCCTCTAAGGGCTGATGCCTTTGAGCCCCCCAATTATAAAGAAGCCATAATTAGGGCTGCCTTCAGAATCACACAAACTATGCCCTATAATACAGGAAGACGTTGGAGGGGAGTTTCAAGTACTTAACGTTCAGTCTGTCCTTCACCCCACTGCAGACTCAGAGCTGGAGTGGAAGCAGGCAACTTGGGAAAGCTGAGGTTTTCAGTTGTTACAGTACTCAAAAGATCATGATTGAGGCCATGGGTGATTTTCCATAGTTTCTTACGAGAGTTCCTTGGTCTGTGATGGCGGCCCCTTTTCTCAAGAGGTCTCCCACTCCCCAGTCTTGTCTTTTCCTCTGGACGCAGCGCCCTCATGCAGCCTCCCGCTCCTAAACCAGCCCTACGGTATGCATTTCCTCACTGCCCAGAGCAAAAGAGCTCAGCGGGCTCACAGAGCTGTAACTGGCTATTAAAACGGGGATGTTTTCTTCCCTTAGAAGGTCCATTGGAATCACTTGGGAATGTCAGCAATTATGAGAGACCACAACCTCCTGATTCTGATGATGTGGGTCCCGGGTGGAGTCCTGGCTTTGTGGTTTGTAATAGCTCCCCATGTGAGGCTTATGACCACCAGCTGAAGCTGGGAACACTGGTTAAAACAACTCCCAAGATGTTAATAGATGTTGTGAGGGCTGGGGTTGAGAACGAGGAGTGGTGTATTTGTAAAATTAAGCTTGTTTCCCAAATAACCTCTAGCCAGGAGAAACTTTGGGAGGGAAGTTTTTGATCTATCTTACCTAGAAGAATTAAAACATGGGGAGAAGGAAAGCATATTACAGTCAAACTGCATTCATTTTCCTCTCCCCTTTTCTGTGGAACAGGGCCTGTGAAGAGGTGGGGGGGAGGGCAGTGGGGGGAGGAAATCTGGATGTTGGGGAACACCAGTGGGAATTTGGAGCCTAGTTCGGATCTCTGGATCTCCTCACCCCTTTCCCTGGAGAAATGGGCTGCAGCTCAAATAGTGAAGAATGCCTCCACCCTTTCCTGAGAGTATTGAAGAACCTTCAGCCAATCCTTTTCTTAAGTTTAAATGGATACAATCCAACCCTCAGAAAAGCACCAGTTGGTGTAGATTCAGAAGTGGCTTCTCAGGTGAAAACCTGTTTCTCACAGGGGACATTCCCTGCACTTTAACTTTTAACTTTATCTACTCAGCATCCTCCCCTCCAGTGGGATTGTCTCCCACTTTCATGGATTGGGATTATCAGTCTCTCTCAGTCTAAGCGGGAAGAAACCTTTGGGGGTTTGGAGAAGCAAAGAAAAGGTGTGTCTGGTCTGAAGGTCATGACCAAAAAAATAATCTTCTGTTGGGATAGTTTATCTCATTTGATTCCTTGATGGGCACCCTCTGCTCCACCAGGAAATTTAGCAATGCAGATTGTCAGACCTCAGTCTAGATTTACAGAATCAGAAACTCCGTGGGTGGATCCCAACAATCTGAGTCACAAGCCCTCCAGGGGATTCTGGTGAAAGCTAAAGTTTGAGAACGATGGACTTTCTCAGGTTTTCTCTGGGCTTCTCCTTTCCAACATTGGGTTACCTTGTTTACAAAAAAAGGAGGAAAAACCACTTCCTATTACTTGTGTCTGGAACCTGGATGGTAAGGTGAAAAAATCAATAAATAAACCCTCTGCCAATGGAAAAAACATTTTTGCCCATAAACAAACTCTGCAAATTTTAGCCCATAGAAAGGGTAAGTCATGGTTTATTTAGGACACATTTGGGGAGCAAAGTTCTCTTTTGAGTCTCCGTAACTGCAACTGAGAACACGAAGATGTTTTCAATTAAGAAAGTGAGCCTAGCTGAATCCTAGTATTCTTTCCAACTCCAATGGATCTGGGAGTTTTTAGGATTAATAAAAACCGCAGGGAGTAAGAATCATTAGAAATATAGGAAGGAGTGCTGTATTATGTTGGGAAATATGGATATGTTTAAAGACAACTTCTCAGATAAAATAACTATGAGTCCACATCACAGTTTTATTTCAAACAAGCTGCTTAAAGAGAGAGGTTGCTGAGTAAACCAAACTCAGTGATCCCTCCTGCTGGTAAAAACGTTTTGCGGGGAAAAAATGAGTGCGGATGCAATACGGTTAAAGATTATTAGGCTAGTCACAAAATGGATTGAACATATAGGAAAGCCCCTAAACTGATAGTCAGCTGAGTGGGTAACCCTGCATACCCAGAAGGGCTCTTGAAATATCATGAACGTCTGTTAGAAAACTGCTCAAAGTTATCAGGGGCTCTAATTACTTTTCAGGAGGGGCTGTGAATGGCATCTTGCAAAAATGTTGTCTCATAGCAGGTTCCGGAGAACTGTTTTCTCAGTTTCTAATCTCATCTCTTCTAAGTTTCTTTTTTTCCTTTTCAGTTATAGTAAGTAATTTAAACTTTCCAAATCTCAATTGCTTCATCTGTTAAGTAGGAAAAATGATTTCTAACCCAAATGAATAAGTCTGGGAAAAAAATAATTATCTTTTTAGAGCCTTCTGAGATCTATGACCAACTAATTCAGCATTATGAATTAAAGGGGAAAGGTAATATGAGGTATTTTCTATTCTCAGATTCCAATACCAGCCGTAACGCCAAGCCCGTGGTGGATGTAATTTTTGTCATTTATCAGTCAAACACAGCTCCTGCTATGTACCACGCATGCCCTATGCATTTACAAAAACTCGGTCTCCGTGATTACTCTGCGTGGTAGGTACAATTATCTCCATTTGACAGGTGACAGAACAGAGACAGTGAGGTTAAAGAGCTAGCCCAGGGTCGACAGCGGGTAAGTGGCAGAGTGTGGATTTGAACTCAGGAAGGCTGCATCTAGAGACCGTGTTCTATGAGCTGCTCACTAGTTGATGTGCTGTCATTCTGCTTGATTCTCCAGCAATCAGGTTGGCCTTGTCAGGGGTCAAAGGACCTTAGACAACGTTAAAGAAGTTGAACTTCAAAGAGCCCCAGTGGGAGGGACTGAGACACCTAGTTCAGGTAACAGAAGCTAGGTCATTTCCTTGTAGTGCGCTGTGTGCGGACTGCCCGCTCTGATGCTTGTCCGTTTATATTACAGCCCTCAGTCCCCGGCTGAACCCTCTGCACCCGATCTGAGCGTAGGCACTGTGCTTCACCCTTGTTGTTCCAGAAGCCCCTCTGCAAAGGAGGCTTCCTGTGTTGCTCATCACCTTAGCAGGTTCTCTGCATGATTCCTAAGGAAAAAAATGTAACCTCACAGGATGGAAGATATGACTGCCTTGATGTTTTTAGAGCCCCCGACATTTTCTGGAGGCTTTAAAAAAATCAGTGTCTCAGGTAGTAGGTGAATGAAAGAATCCATGTTGGGGACTTTGAGAGTTAAGAAAGAATAATGATCAGGTGTGCTAGTGATAAGTAGGAAGTACAAGACTGCTGCTGACAAAACTGTTTTTTCAAGTTTGAGGGGCCCCATGGTGGGATCCTGATGTTTGAAGCGAAGCTCGAGAGGAAAGAGCCTTCCTTCCGAGCAGCGGGACACCACACGATTCTGATCTGAGTCCACAGTTGGGAGCAGTCCTCAGTCTTCATGCCTGACTAGTGGTCTCTGGAGACCGTGTGTGTGAGTGTCATTTTCTCGGGGTGTCTTTGTGTCCAGCCCTGTGCTGATGCAGTGTCCCGCTGATGGGCCTGGGTCTTCTGGGGCGGAAGTGTTATTCCTATTTTAATGATGAGGACTCCGTATTTTAGGTACTTGCACCAGCCACACAGTAAGTAGGGGAAATGAGATTCGTTCCCATCTCCCTGACTCCAATCTAGTGGTGGTGCCTGCTCCTTTAACCGCACATATCTCTGAATTCTTGAACTCTAACCTCTGGGGTAGCTCATTGCTTTCTTCTAATGCCAGTGTTGGGTCCAGGTGTGTGTGTGTTTTCCATCTTCAACGGCTCGCTTGTGAGAATGAGAGATATCTGTGCGCTTGTAGGGCACAGCTTGTCCCTGCTGTGACTCCGCAGAAACTTCATAACGTTTGGAAGACCCTCCGATCGCCAGAAGGCTGCTACTGCTGGTCTTTTCCTCTGATAGAAGGTTCTATAGGCTTTCCTATAATGCAGTTTAGAGTACGATATTCACAATGACGTTGGAACCGCAAAAACATAGCTCTGACCCCTCCAAAGTGTATAGCTAAGCACCAGTGTAAAAACGAAATTCTACTAAAAATTATACCCCCAAAATAATGATTTTGAACCAGGTAATAGTTTAGAACTACAAGAATGTTTTATTCCCTTATTCTAAGAACTAAAACTTTTTGTTTTTCTATTCTTTCTTTCTGAAAAACATAAATGCTTTAAACTTTTACTTAAAAGTGCATCATGTTTAATATTACAACCATATGATTTTTTCTATTTTCGATTATGTAGAGAAAATAAATATTTGATTCACTTGAATAACTTTATAGTTTACAAAGCTTGCTTATATTGCTGAATATATATAAGCTCATTCAAATATACAGCCTGACATCTTAGAATCTGAGGTATTGACTTTGGGCAACAGTTAAGCCAGTTTTTTTATTCTCATTGGAAGCACTGAATTGAGATGCTGTAATCTTCTCTAGAACTATCTTCTATTTCATGTTTCAGCAAAGACTTAATTGTTCTTTGAAGAATTTCTAACTCTAAAAATGGTGGCAATTTATATTCCAAAGAAATATAATTATCTTGCTCAGAAAAGGGAAGAAGCATAGAATTGCCTTTATTTTTAAATTATAATTACAATTATATATTGGCAGCACATGTGAACAATGTAGACATAAAATTATGATGAGAAAAACCTGCAACAAAAAGGAAGCATGCATAGATAATGATCCTCTGCCAAGTAAAGTAAGTTCTGTTTATTTATGTGTTTAGTCATTTAGGCATATTAAATGTCTGCAGCAGTAATCTGGACTTCACCTTTTTGATTAGTTGTCTTTTTCAACACCTATGTTTGCCTACAGTGTTGAATACTATATATTGTCTGCTTTGGGGTACTATATATCTTTTAAATGAATGTTAATTATGTTTAATTTTGTACTTATTCTAGAATTTTATAACTCTTGAGGTAAATAAAGTTTTCATGACTTGTCAAAAAATAAAGATTAATGCCATGATACATTTTATGTTAAGACCACTTTTCATTCCATTTGCATATAAATGATGGGTAAAACTCTCTGTATTTATTTAAAGGGAAAAGGATGTGTCATATGGGTTTAAAAAAGATAAAGCCATGCAATCAGTGTTTAAATATTTTAAAATTTGTTATTTATATATACTACATTGGAGTAAGGAAAAAGGAAGATACTAGTAGATAGGCAAGCATCACATGTTATTTCCTTCACACTGAAATGACAAGGTCTCTGGTTGGTGGGGAAGAAGGACTTTATGACCTAGACAGAGAAAATGAGACCTGATTCTGAGCATAAGAAAGATGGACCATGTTGTTTTTAGTTGTAAAATTAAAAAGGGCTATTTGAAGGGGTATTGATAACTACATTTGAAAGGGGGCTTACATTTGTCTAGGGACATAAAACATTACAGTTGTTTGTCATATTAGCATAGGTCACTGAGCATAAACGTGGTATGATAAGTGAGTTAAGGATGATAAATGTGGTAGCATATACAGGATATTAAAAAGCACTGGAGTCATAGAGTGATTGAGCCCTGTATTGGGCTGCATGCTCAGTGCCAAGTCTGCTTAAGATTCTCTCTCTCCCTCGGCCCCTCCCTCCCCCTCTCTCTCCAATAAATAAATAGAAGAGAAATCTGACATGGAAACAGAAGATTGATTAGAGGTGATAGGAGAAAAAGAATAAAAGCATCAGGCCCAACTAAGATAGAATTTCATGAAAGATGGGGCACTGAGAAGTATCAGAACACTTAGGTATCAAGAGAATGGGGGAAAAAGGAGAGAGAGAGAATGAAAAAGTCTTTGGTTTGGACAAAAAAAAAAATCACTGGTGTCTTTTGAAAGAATAATGGAGTGGTGGAGTTGCCTAGGTTAACAAGAAATAAATGACTAACTACAAAAGTACAGCAGTGCAGTACCCACCAGGAAGTCTTTCCAGGGTCTAATTAAACATTGACACTTCGAAGGCAATCAGGGGCCACATTTGGCACCAGCTTACTCAGAAATTTATTGAATAGGAAGCAGATTGCCAGACAGGTGACATCAGATAACCCTTCCAGTGAGAGTCCCTGCAGCAGGCCACTCAGCAGTCTAACCCCGTGTCCTACCTCGGTAGCAGCCCAGGTGCGGGTGGAGGAGATTCTCAGTGGTGGGTGCAGGAGCCCCCTGTGCTAGAAGTCTCCTTTTCACAGTGGATATTACCTCTAATCAAAATTTTATAGACGTGAAACTCACCCAGCGATAGTAGTTACCGCACTCATTAGAGCCCAGAGCTATGGAACTGCCAATCAGGCATTCATGACATATTGATTATTTATCCAGTCCAATGCATTTTATTAAAAAAAAAAAGTATGATAGGGAATTGGGAGGTATCCAGGTCAGAGATGAGCATGAGAAAAGGTAAAGATCCCACATGTGTAGGATGATGACAAAATCAGAAGTAAGTGGTTCAGCATGGGATTCAGACTGTATGAAGGATCACGTGCAGCTTGGAGGAATAGGATATGTTGAGTGACTAGCTTAGTAGTGCAGGTTTGGGAGAGATGGCAGGACAGATGCATCCTACCTTGGTGTTTCTTTCAGTATTTAACACAGTCTTAAGTGGGCAGTAAGTACCCAATAAACATCTGTTTGATTAAAATGATGAGTGCACTGAAATGGGTGAATGGTTTTGGGTTTTTTTTTTTAATTTTGGTTGTTGTTTAGATAATAATTTAAAAATCCTTAAAAAATAGGCAAATAAAATAATGACGGCAAATGGGAAATGCCAAGTTCAGTATCTTGACATTGGATTGGTGCCATACAGTGATAATAATGTCTCATTAATTAAATAAAAATAATACAGAAAAAGAAATTGGCAAGGTGATAGATGGCAAGAAACCACAGAAAATATAACACCACTAGTGAAAACACTTTGATTATGGAGTATGGGGAAGGATGGTATTGAATAAATATATTTTAATGGGCCGGTCGGTCTCAATTAATGCTCTGCGTAGCTCTGTCAGAAGTCCTGAATTTTTTTCATCAGACTGTTTTTGCTCATATACAGCTTATTGCAGCTACTGTGTCCCCTCTGACTTGTTCTTGCATAACTTGTAGAGACATCCAGACTTCTGGATGGGGAGGCTTCTCCCACAGTTGTATGGGACCATCCACGTCCAGCTGTAAACTAGAACAGTTAGCTTATGGGCAAAGAGCAGACAGTGCAGAATATTCAGGCTGCAAAGGACCTACAAGAGGATCTGGTATAAACTCCATATTTTATGGATGAGGGGCCTGATGGCTGGAGAAGTTAAATGACTTCCTAAGCTCGTGGTGGTTCTTAGTGACAGCTGGGGACTTACGTTCCAGGTCTGGTGCTTTACCACTCTCCATGTTGTCTCCAATAATTCCTGTCAAAAAGCAAATGGTTTTAGTCCCCCCATCGCTGTATGTGCTTCTGGATTCCCTTTTCTACAATTGCTTCTAATTGTTGTTATTGTTGTTGTTCTTTCCTGCATGGGTCAATCATTTCTTTTTTTTTTTCTTTCTTTTTTTTTTTTTTAGAGAGGTTGGGGAGGGACAGAGGGAGAAGGAGAGAATTCTCCAGTAGACTCTCCACCCAGTGCAGAACCCAGCTCGGGGCTCGATCTCACAACCCTGAGGTCAAGAGCTGCACCAGATCAAGAGTTGGATGCTCAACTGATTGAGCCACCCAGGTGCGCTGGGTCAAACATTTCTACACCAAACTTTTAAGGATTCATAGTGGCAGGAAGAAGAGGCATGGCCTGCCTATGTATATAAAGAAATGGAAATACAGAATTTTTCATATGGTAACATGGAAGTACAAACCTCTGAAGTATATCTTGAGCATGATTTCCAGTAGTTTCCTTCCAGTGTGGTTTAGTAGACTTAGCAAGAAGGCTATAGTCTGACATGCATTTGAACCTTTTCTCTGAAGTGGTGGCTGGAGGCACATCACTTTACTTTTCTCGGCATCAGTTTGGTGATGACTGACTACATCCAGTGTCAGAGTAGATTTGAGGATTACACAAAATGAAAATATGGAAAATCGTGGGGCTTTTCGCTTGTGTTTGCTTGTGCATTTCTTTCCTCCTCTTTATTTTTGTTCAAAGTTTCAATATCAGAATTTTCTCAGAGTTTATCACCAATGCAGCCAACTTTCTTTTAATATTGTTTCTCCTTTTTTCTTAAAATAGTCCGGTAATGTAGAAATAGGGAAGTTATCTTATATAAAGATGATACTAAGGAAAGGAAGGGGGAAAACGTTTGAGTTTCCTAACTGGGTAAAAAGGAAAATATTAAGAAAAACATTTTTTAAAAATTGCAAGTTTTGGGGCACCTGGGTGGCACAGTCAGTTGAGCGTCAGACTGTTGGTTTTGGTTCAGGTCACGATCTCAGGGTCGTAAGATCAAGCCCTGTGTCGGGCTCCGCACTCAGCGAGAAGTCTGCTTGGGATTCTCTCTCCTTCTGTCCTCCCTGTCAGATAAATAAATAAATCTTTAAAAATAAATAAGTAAATAAATGCAAGTTTTTCAGAAGATTCCTACAGGGTAAACTTCAGGAGAATTTTTTTTTTTTGAAGATTTTATTTATTTATTTGATGGAGAGAGAGACAGCCAGCAAGAGAGGGAACATAAGCAGAGGGAGTGGGAGAGGAAGAAGCAGGCTCCCAGTGTAGGAGCCTGATGTGGGGCTTGATCCCAGGACCCCGGGATCACGGCCTGAGCGAAGGGCAGACGCTTAACGATGGAGCCACCCCCACGCCCCATCAGGAGAATTTTTTTATGTAGAGTCTTACGTGGAGGGCACTAAATACAAAGCAGTGTTTGTATGACTTTTTTGTTTGTTTTTTTAAAAGACTTCAATAAAAGCCAACTACATAATCTTAAAAGTGAATCCCAATATTTGAAGCTTCTCTGTTCTAAGGAGTAGGCTTCCTGTAGTTTAGGACCGTTCAAAGCAAGGCTTGAATACAGAAGAGCTAGAGATGTGAGGAATGCGGTATTCTTTATATTATCTAATCTGAATATGACTTCTCTCAATTAGGTTTTTATTTTTTTTATTTTTATTTTTTTTAAAGATTTTATTTATTTATGTGACAGACAGCCAGCGAGAGAGGGAACACAGCAGGGGAGTGGGAGAGGAAGAAGCAGGCTCCAAGCGGAGGAGCCCGATGTGGGACTCGATCCCTGAAAGCCGGGATCACGCCCTGAGCCGAAGGCAGATGCCTAAGGACTGCGCTACCCAGGCACCCCTCTCAATTAGGTTTTTAAAAGAGGCTAGATCACATAACATTCTAGGTTATACAGGGTTCTCTCCCTAAATATGAACATAATTTTGAGACTGTTTAGTATTTTTATCTGTAGTTGAAGTTTATCTTTTCACAACTTCCCCCCTGTTCCTGCTTCTCCCCTGCACCCCAAAAAAAGAAAAGGTCAGATTGATTATTGAGTCAGATCTGTTGGAGAGGATCAGCAAGTGAAATTGTTTTGGAAAGTAACATGGATTGCCAGACAGAAAGTGCTTTTTCAAGAAACCATGGAAAAGATCTAGAACGGAAGCAAAATAAACCTTGGAGAAGAAGGAAATAATAAACCATATCTAAAGAAGTGTGCAGAGATCATAGTTTTCTAGTTTGCAGTTTAATGTGAAGTTTCTTTCAGGTAGGTCTAAGAAAATATATTCCATTATTTGTGGTGGGGGATTGAAGAGGTATTTCCTAGAGCAGTGAGTGTAGGGGTTAATAAGACAACCTAAATACTTTCTTGTTTCAAGTTTCTAAGATATATTTCATGGAAAAGCCTATGGTATGATACAATTTGGAAGTCTGTTACTGAGTCATAAAATCAAAAATACTTTTGAAATTATGGTGAAAAATTAAAATAATTACTTTAGCTTGTGTATTTATCTTCAGCAGTTTGTACTGAATTCCAGATGTTCATTAGAACTGAGGGGAAAAATCTGAAGAATATTCTAGAAAGCAGGAGATGGCACATGGAAATTAAGTGTAGTATCCACACTTTATTTAATTAACTAGTTTTATTATATTTTAGAGACTATAAAAAATAATAAGGGATAACATAGGCACTGCTTACTCCTATTTTTATCCTCATGATTTTGGAGGGAATGTGGTTTTCTCTGAGACCATCTTGTAGTGGTCATATTGCCGAATGTTCTTTGAAGGCAAGTGCACATGCTTTGGGTCGATGGTCTCTTATTATATGTGGTAGGCAGAGTCAATAGTGTCACCTGCAGGAAAGGACATCCTCCTCCCTATGGAAGTAGAGCCTGTGAGTGTGTGGTCCCTGAACCAGCAACATCAGTTTTACATTGGAATTTGTAAAGGATGTGAATTTGGGGGCCTCATGTCAGAACTAGTGAGTCAGAAAATCTAGAGTCAGAAAATCTGTGTCATCATAAGCCTTTCAAGGGATTCTGATGCAGCTATACTTTTAAGAGCCGCATCTATAGTCTGGCAGAATTGAAGCATGACCAGGCATGTCAGTGACCATGACTACAGTCCCTGGCAAACCATACTTAACCACTAATAATAAACATGATATCTAGAATCCCTCCTAGTGTTATACTTTTAACTTTCAAATGATGTATTTAAAAAATACATAGCTAATAACGTTCTTCTGATTTCTCATCAATGTGTCCTTTTGGTTCAATATTAGAATGACCTGGGAAGCGTAAAGTATCCTAATGCGAAGGCAGTGGAGTGAAACCCAGGCATGAACTTGCTTTAAGGCTCCCCCCCGCCCCACCGTGATTTCAGTGCAGCTACATTTAGGGACCATTTCCTTATTAAGCATAAGTTCTCAGCTCTGTGTATAAAAATTACTGATTCAGCTTCTGACATATAGTGACACATACTCAGATTCAGACTGACAAGGTCTAAGACAGTTCCTGGGATTTTGAGTTTCTAAAAGGCTCCACATGTGTGTTGGACAGCTAGCGCTGGTACCAGTATTTTGAAGCTCTAGAGAAGAGATCTCTCTGTATTGGCTCTTGTCAAGTGGTAAAGGAATAGGGGGGTTAAAAAAAAAAAAAAGGTCCTGTCATCTAGAACTTCACTTATTGTACTTTTTGATCAGTAAGTCAGAGAAGTGACTTTTTAACACTGATTTTCAAATGGTGTTTTAAAATTATTTTTGTTGAGGAAAAATGCAGAAATAATCCATAAATATTCAGTGATGCAAAATGGTTAACAGAAGCTAATATGAAAATGGTAGGGTATGATAAGAACCAATTGCTTTAAATCTTCAAATTCAAGAATCTCAGTTACTTAGAAATTTGTCATGTTGGACAATGATTTTGAAAGATTTTGATGAGTTACTAGACAGGCAAGCATCTGTTCAAGTAAAAATGATTACTTGCGAAGCAGGAGATCATTTGAGAGTCATAACCACAAACTGTACGTCAGGAATATAACACATTATTATAATCATGTATAAAAACAAATTTTCTTATTCTCATCCTATTTAAAGAAGAACTTGAGTGCTTAGTATGAGCAGGGCACTGTGTTAAAAGCCAAGCAGAAGCTACAAAGAGAGGGTAAATTTTTATTATAAAATGTAGACTGTTATTAAGGACCACAATCCAAAAAGAGTTTGTAGGACTTAAGCAAAGGGCAGAGGAGGGTAGTGGAAGTAAATGTAGAGTGTATTAAAGAATCTTATGACTCCATTTGAAATGTTTAAAAGACTACATGGATTCACTTGGAGAGAAGATTGGGGAATGACAGTGTAAAACCTCAGGCATTAAAAAGGAACTAAATATAAGATAGTGTTATGAGAAGAATTGTGTCTCCCCGAATTTATGTGTTGAAGTCCTAACCCCCAGTACTTCCAATGTGACTGTATTTGGAGATAGGCCTTGAAAGAGGTAATTCAGTTAAAAGGATGTCAGGGTGGGCCCCAATCCGATGTGACTGGTGTCCTTAAAAGAAGAGGAAAGTAGGAAGGTCACAGACACACACAGAGGGAAGAAGCGAGGATGCGGTAAGGAGGCCACCTTCTGTAAGTCAAGGAGAGAGGCCTCAGGGAAAGTAAATGTGTCTCACCTGCATCTTGGATATCTAACCTCCAGAACTGGGAGAAATTAAATGTCTGTTGTTTAAGCCTGTGATATTTTGTTATGGCAACCCTAGCAAACTAATAGAGTTAGTAATTCCCTGTGTACGGGACATGAACTGGATAGTGCAGCAAGAGTTCATTAGAGCAGAAAAAGTAGCTTCTGACTATGAAGGTTATTTGGGAGTCTGTGAAGTCTTCTAAGAAGTGATATGTTAAATAAAAAATTGCCTATTTTTAACCCGTGGTGCTAGTCAACATTGTTCCTCCTTAAAAGAAGTACATAAACTTTACAGGAGCATCTCCGTACTCCATACTCCACTAGTCTACTGTCTTTTTTTGGGACCAGATCAAAGATTTGCCTGAAATATTTTGACTTACACATATAATATTAAGTAGTGCTAGAGTGAGGTTATGGTATTTTTTTTTCAATCTTTTTATCTCTTTCACTCAGAAGGCGTTGTACCCAGAAGGTGTGAGTTAGGCCGAGGGACCACATGCTGTTGAGGTAGAGAAATCCTATGTAGACATTGATTTAGCTTGAGTCATACATATGGATACTTTGATATTTAAATATGACCTCTGTCTTATTTCTCCATCCCCTAAAATATTAAAAATCAGTTTTACTCTTTGGGGAATCACTTTGAATAAAATGAAAAACAATTTGCCAAGTAGGACATACGGGGGAGAGACAGTAGACGCGTGCGTTGGAGTGTATGGGGACATAGCATTTAGCAAACCAGAGACGCTCATGACTTGAAGTGGATTGTTTGGTTTGCTCTCAGAAGTCAAGTGAGACCTTTGGATTTTAGCATAGGAAGCTCTGTAGATTGAAGCAGTGGATTTGCTTTATTTGATTTTTGTCTGTATGACAGAGACAGATGGATATGGGGTGAACCTACTCTATTTTTAAAAGGTCAAAGTTAAGGTAAACAGAAGCAAAGGAAGTAGAGACGTTGAAAATGATTAGACAGAGTAAGAGAGCTGTTTTCATGCTCTGTCACGAGGCTGTCAGGGAAGCCCCATCATCCAAAATGGTTCCCCCAAAGAAGTGTAGAATTTTACCATGAAATACTTATTTATTGTAGGAAATATTTTTTAAGCAACTCTTGAAATGCAGATACCTCGTCTGAATTAGTTTTTAGACTTTATTTTTCATGGAAGAAGTAGGGTAGAGGGACAGAATGAGGTGGGGAAGGAGAAAAAAATCTTCCACTTTATTTAAGGTGGGTGGGGGACAAAATGTCCAGAAGTGAATGGTAAACAGCAGTGAGCAGGAAGAGGACCAGTCATTCACAGTTCCTGCAGAGCCTGTGCCTGCCAGCACAGGTCAGACCATTGGCCTCTTACCTGGGAGACTTGAAGTGGCCAGCCTGGAGCACCTGCTGCAGCGTTCTTATAACCCTGAGAACGCGTGGGGCAGGAATCACAGCGACGGCAAGCTCACACTGTTAGTAAGATTCCAAGTATGGAAGGCCAAAGCAAGACATGTTAAAGCATTAGTGAGAACTTCAAGAGAACTACATCTAGAGTGTTCCCGATTAATTATGCCATTAGACATCTTAAGATCCAAAAAAATAAAGTCCCATTTTCTAGGTAGAGATTCCAAATTCTAAATAGGGAAGAGGGTTATTGACTGATTGAGCATTCTGCAAAGTTCAGTAGATAAACTCATGTGGAGTCAAGTATTGGTTTATAGAAAGGGCACCATCTCTTAAGCATCTGAGACCAAAGTCACCCTCACAGTTGCACAGGTAGTTCACTGCACAAGGGCTGTCACATGGGGAATAAGTGAGAATTGCAATCCGGCTCCTGTGAAGGAGTGTTAGGAACCCAAAGGAAGGGTCACTACTTTCTAATGGTCACAAATGTGTTTTAAAATGACCAAGCCATGAGGCCAGTGGGCCATCTCCTTTTAATTTTCGATTTTGCAATAAGTTGTGGAGGCAGCCCTGGATTAGTCATTTTCCCTCCATGATGTATCCTCCTCAGGGACCTGGGCAGGTGAGGCAGCTCTGGATCTTTGACAGGTAACTACATCTGTGCTGCAGGAGCTCCAAGTATCTGGGTGCTCTGATACCAGTGATACAAAGAACAGCCTAAGAGAAATTCTGCGGCATTCTATTCATGAGAACTTTGTGCTTTCATAAAAATGATTTTAAAACCCTATCTATTATTACAATGAATAAAATGGGATTTTGAGCCTATTGTTAGATATAATCATTATTTTTATGGCAGAACTGGGGGTGTGGGAGTAGTTATAACAGTTGTTTTTTTAATCTCTTTTATTAAGTCATTTATCATAAGCAAAATTCAGTTTCTAACCTTAGTTCTTTATTTAAGTTTCTGACTTATCCGTTTTTCTGCATGTTGTGTATTCCCATTTTATGTCTCTAAAGGTTATAGAATAACTATTTCATTTTCTCCAGCAAAAGCTGTTTAGCACTCTGGGATAGCATTATGGTTAAAAGGCAAAAAGAAAAGGTGATTTGAAGTTAAAGCTACTTAACAGTGAGGATTAACGGGGGCATGGAAGGCTGCTGCATATCAGACCCATCTAGACTCAAGCTTCATTTTCAGTAGGGGATTTCTTATGGCCTCCTGACTTTTTTGCTCAGTTCAATCCCAGGTTCCTGGTCTTCAGGCCAAGAGGAAAAGGGATGAAGGGTGAACACAAAAAGATATTTAGAATAAATGTGTGCCGTACAGTAGTCTATAAAGGATGCCTTTTACATTGCTAATGCTTGTTCTTCCTGTAAAAATTGTATTTATTATGTCTATATACATTGCGTATCTCTATAATACTTTAAACGTCTCAAGAAAGTAGTACAATGGAAATTCACGAGATAACAGTTAAGGTAAAAGAAAGATGATTAATATTGTCTTATGATTTCATATCAATGGTGATACATGATTCAGAAATTATAAGATTATTTTATTAATTTAACTTTGATGGTGATGTCCTCCCCTAGAATCCTTTTCCCTTTCATGTTTGCTGTACACATTTTTCCTTCCCTTGCATGTCTATTTCAGGATTTTCCCCTCTCTATAAAACCTTTCCTAATCACTTCAGCCAGGGTTATCGTTTTTTATTGCTCTGAACTCTTGTGATAGTGATGCCATCCCTGGGACTCTGGCCAGAATAAGGCATCGATTTGGTCCCCATTGCACCCCAGTACTTGCACTGTTTGTGTATCCTAGGAATTCACTAATGGTTGAAATAATGAGTAAATACCATGCAATTTGGACTCAATTTTTATACTCTCCTAACTTTTTACATTTGCTGAATATGTTTTAGGTTATAAAAATCTTAAAGATAGGGTCAGTGGCTTTGCTCATTTCTCTAACCCCCCCGTCTTCTATTCTTACCAATGAAGGTAACCCAATGAAGTGGAGTGCAATTTGCCCAAGGAAAATCTGGCATTAGCTCTATAATCTTTCTGGTCTTCACAGAGAGTACGTAGGGTTGTGGTAAGAAGCAGGGGGACGCACCCCACCATGCACACTCCCTTTTGTGCTCCCTTGAAATCTGGTACCATTAATGCGGCCTACTTTGTGCTGATCCTTTCACTTTGACAAGGAAGGTAAATATATAAGCAGTACAGTCCAAATTTTTGGAAGAGGATTAATTTTTGTTGTTGTTGTTGTTGTTAATTTACAAAATGCCTTTATGTTCTGTCCAGGTTTTGTGGGACGTGAGGCTTCTACAATGGAGATGAGGGTAACTCTTTACGAAAAAGGAATACAAAATTACAAATACATAATTAGGTACAAAATGGAAACTTTATTTAGAATCAGAAAAAAACACAACACATTACTGGAGTCTCAGGTCCCTTATTTTCCGAGATCTCATTAGGTGATTTCCCAGAAATACTGGTACTGAAGTGCTTTGGGAATATAACCCTGCTTCCCCTCCCTGGAAGAGAACTTCCTGTCTCATGATGGCCTCATAAGTGAGGAGTCCTGAAGCCTAAATTTAATGAGCTTCACAGTAAATCCCCCTGGTCCTTAAGGTTTATAAAAGAAATATTCAGTGTGTGTATATATACAGACATAAGAATGTTCCAAAATGCACTTTTATTATCCCCTGCCTCCTGTTTGTATTTGTAGGGTAACTTTTAGACAGAAAATATCTTATTCTGGCTCTTTTAGTTGCAAAGAACAAAGACTCTCAGGCCAGTTCAAGTAGGAAGGAAGTCTCAATCCTAGAACTAGGAATTCATTTACCTCTTCAATTTAATTATTTTGAATGTGTGCTATGACCAAACCCCCTATTAGATATGGACTGTCTCCATCATGGAGAAGGAGCTAATCAATAATTATCAATCACACAAATAAATAAAGCACCAGCTATGTATGTTAAGTGTTATGAGAGAGCCCCCGCGGTCTGAGAGCATGCAACAGGGAAACACGGAACCAGGAACCTCGGGTTTTGCTTACGCATTTGTTTGCTACATTCATTTTATTTTGGGTGGGGTTGATGAGGTCAGAGGAATCAGGCACTCAAGAAGAAGGAGGTTCTTCTTGAGCTGAGACTTAAGTATGAGTAAGAATTGACTGGGTAAAAGTGGTAAGGATGAGGGATATGGGGTTTCAGGCCATAGGATTAATGAAGAGGGAAGAATAACAAAGATCAGTGTAGCATGGCAATGGGAACCTGAGGCTGCTTTAGGATTCACACTAGCTTTAGTGGAAGCAGAAACTCGAGACTCTTCCTTTTCAGCCTGTGCTGTCCCAACACACGAGTGCTGGCCAGACATGTCTGTGGAACTGGAAATGTGGCCGGTCCAAGCTGGGATATGCTGCTGTCGCCTGCTACTTAGGATGTTTTAGGATGTGAGAGAGTTAATATGAAAAAAAAAAAAAAGCAGAGTATCTTATTAGTAGCTTTTTCATATTAATTGCATGTGGAAACAATATTTTGAGTATCATTGGGTTAAATGAAATATATCATTAAAATTAAGTCGCTGGTTTCTGTATTCCTTTATTGAATGTGGCTACTAGAAAATTTAAGATGATCTCTGTGGCTTGCATGATGTTTCTGTGGGCTAGTGCCGCTGGAGCAGGGGAGCTGGGTCTGGCTGTGTGTACATCACTACCTGCATGCCTCACAGCAGAGCTAGGCCATGGGAACCTCTCAGGGTTCAGGTTGGGAGTCTGCATTTTAGACAGATACCCCCAGTGATTTTAACAGAGGTGGTTGCGGGCTGCTGCTGTGAATGCCATGACTCAGATGTATGTATTACGGGATATGTGTTTGCTTTTTTCCGCCCATAAGCTTCTGGTAGGCTGCCTGTTAGAATCAGTCAGATTCCAGGAATCTTTTTGTGTATGATAGCTTTATGTGTGACATCATTTTTGGTAAGTCATTTGCCAGTAAGGCTACTGTCAGTGGCAGTCCAGGCTGATAAATGGCTGACTGAAGTGAGATCATTTAAACAGGGGGGGAAAAGGGACTAGTGCCTTCTTCCGTCTCTACACCATAGTGCACCTGCTTGCCAGACAGAAATAGTGGCCTTTGGGACTCAATTGTGTCCAATCTGCCTCAGTGCTGAAGGGATGCAGGCTCACGAAATATAAACATGGCCACCTGTGGCCCCCCTCAGCATGAACTCGGGGTAAAGTCTGATTTGGAAGGAGATAGGTCTGGACAGGCACGGTGACAAACATGCGGCTCCTCATGTGTTATTTTTCAAAGACACTTATTTCCAATTAATAAAACATCTTGTATTTAGGCATCTCCTTATCTTGACTAAAGCATTTCCATGGTCATGGATATTTATGGTTGCTTTTCAAAGTACACTCTTTAAGTGGCTCTTATTTCAAGGGCTATTAATAACAAAAGGACCAGTCTTTCTAGAGCTTGAGAAAAATAATGATTCCTTGTGTAACCCAGAAAGCCAAATTATACTGGTACTCAAAAATATGTAAATACGAGCTCCTATTTACGAATCTGCCAGACGCCTTCTTCTTTAACTACAGTTCTCTGGCTTCTCAAATCCTGTAGAGGAGAGAGGCTGACACCGAAAGGGGGTTTTGGACTAATTTATTAGCGAGTATGATCTACAACCACGTGACTGTCGTTTGAAATCAAATGATTTATTTGGTCACTAATGTATTTGTTAGCATGGGAGCCCTACTCTGGATTCCCCACATCAAGGATATGCAGATTCTTTTCACTCCATGGCTTTTCTCTCCCTTTAGAATGCCCCAACCAATGACTGAAATAGAACTGCTTTTTATAGACTGATTTTTCAGAAGTCAGCTTTGTATGGAGTTGTAGAGGACCTTGTATCTCTGCCAGCTCATTACGTTTTGAGTAACATTATCAAACGCAGAACTTAAGTTTTTAAAATAGAAATTTAAGTCATTTCATGAAAGAACAACTTGTCGAGATCATGATAACACCTTGTTAAATTGAATAGATCCTTGTCTTCGCTGCTAAGTAAGTTAATGTTCCTTTAAAATATCATTCATTTGAGGAACAGCAGGAATAAGAGTGTTTTTTTTTTCCTCCTCTCTCCATTTAACTCCAGATTCATGGAGATTATTGATTTCATTAAATAGATTCAAGCAACCTCTAAAATTTTCTCAAACTCTGTAGCCTAATGCCCAAATGTCTTTATATGGCTTGCAGACTTTCACGTTCTGGGCCCTGCCTAAGTCCAGCATTATCTGCGAAGTCTTCTCCTGGCCCAGCCACCTACCTGCTCACTAGCCAGAGTGTGCACCCTCTTCCCAATGCATGCCCTGCTTCTTCACAGCTCCACCAATTTGCATTTCCTCATCCTAGAATCTTATAACCCTTCTCCACCTAACCTCATCCTCTCTGGGACCCCCACCCCAAATGCTACCTCTTCCGTGAAATCTTCCCCAACTCCTCTGGATAGTGTCCTTCACCGAGCTCTGCTTTAGTATTGAATTCCAAGTCACGTTATTTATTGATACATACTTATTCCTCACAAATGAACACTAGAGGGCAGGGATTTAGTTCAATTCATACTTGTCTTTGAGGGGTAGAAAGAGAAGATATTTGAAGAAAATTGTTGTGTCTCTACCTTCTGACTTTTCTCTCGCTACATATGCCCAGTTTCTCCAGCCTTCATTTATATGGCGTGATCTAGATCCATTCACCATCTGAGTGACTTGTCTTTTAATATGCTTTCATTTGCTTATGTCTGTTAAATGAAGTTATGGAAGGATAGTTCATAAAATGATATTTGGTTCATAGGCCTTAGAGAGCAGCCTTAAGGACACTCCCCTTTTTATCTGGCCTTCTTCCTCACATGCTGCTTGGACCCTGGCTTACCTTGAACTAACAAAGGGGAGAATCTGGAGTTTCAGATGCCACTGGAGATCTTTGGAGTCCTCTGTTCTGCTTACTGGTCCACTCCTAGCCTGTGGAAGCCCTGACATGGGGGACAGTCTCAGCTGAAAGGGAGGATTGTAACCCACCTGTCACCATCCTGCTAACATTTGCGGTCTTAGATTGGATGGTTTTGGTTTTGGCAGCATTATTTTAATTAGCGTTGTGTGATTCTTATTTGAAAATGAACCATTATGGTAGAATGCTCTGATTTTGAAGCTGCAAGCCATAAATATTGATGAACATATCTTTTAAACAGAACTGCAACCCAAGTACAGATCTCTAAGCCCAATTAAGACCAATAAAATGTTTGTAAGTTGAATTAAATAGCTCTTGTTTATCCCTTACATAGTGTTAATTGACATAGAGAAGCAATCATTGTCTCAGCTGTGTTACAGATATCATGGCTTGTGGAATTTACAAGTGAAAAATTAAAATTTGGTGCCAGATTTGGAAATCATATTGGAGAATAATGATCTTAATACAGACACAATTTCTTTTTGTATACTACTTAGACTAAAGCACTGTTCCCTGCTGTAACCACATGACACTTCATTAAAATATAAGTGTGTTTGGAAGTTCATAAGCTCTTTCTCTGTTTGGAGAACAGATATGGTGATATTAATGACTATGTAATGTTTTCTGTATTGATACACTTTTATATATGCATTTGTGTTTATAAGAAAATATTCCTTCAAATGCTGAGTTCAATTGACAAAGGAAAAAGATCCATAAATGAAGCACAGATGCTGTGAATAAGAACAGAATGTGCAATGTGATTTAGCCCTGTGGGCTTCCTGGGAAGAGCCCTCTTCTCTTATGATGGGTAGAGTTGTCAGTAGTGACAATAATGTTGTTAGAAATGAAAACTAAGTTGTGCTCACCAGTGTTGAACTGACAGTGCCATGGTGCCTTCAGGGATAAAACACAAGTGCTGTGTTACAATTCTTCTCATGATTTTTGTGGTTCAATAATTTATCTTCATAAAACACCAATGACAGCCAGTATTCTGTTGTTCTGTGAGTGAAATATGATGTGCTTGCAATATGTTTTGGGAATTCACTAACTATTGCTATGTACATATAATTTGTAATCAAGTTCATGCATGAGTAGCCAAAATATAAATAGGAACATTTAAGACTGTCTCAAATTCCAATTGACTTCTCCATTTATATAGTCATAGCAGGAGAGTTCGGATATGTGTAATAATGAGCCTTGGTAAATATTTGAGGAATTCAGAAGAGGAGTAAAAACTAGATGGGGACCAAAAAGAGAAGAGCTGTAATATGACAGAGCTAAGGATAAGACTGGAGAAATTTAATTCTTCAGAAATAAATTATGGGATGAAATACCAAAATAAGACTAAAAATTCCTAATTTAATCCTATTTGAACTTCTGATTTGAGTCATTTCCCTCTGATTTTTGGTTGTTGCATAGAGATGATTTAGGTTTCCAAGTATAATGCTTAATATAAATTTATCTTAAAAATTTGAACATGCACATTATAAACATCTTTATTTGTGGGGATGTTGTAAACCAGGAAGTCTCCATATTTTTACTCATGTTCACATAGTTCATAGCTGGTAGATTAATCTTCTCAAGAAATTTCTAATTATGCCATTTTTATTCCATAAATTTCTCCTGAATGAAGTTCAAAATTTTTAACCTGAAATTCAGAGCCCTTCCTGAACTGGCTTTAACCAGTGCTTCTTATCTTGCCTTCTGTGTGAAAAGTACTCTTCGTGAAGAACACGTGATCCTTTTGTTCATTCAGCGAACATATTGAGCATTTGCAGGTTGGAGATTCAAAGGTAAAAATAAGCAATTTATGTTTATGCAGTTATGTGTTCAAGGAGCTCAGGAAGGGGCAGAAACCATGCAAACACATGATCTCCTAAACTTCCATTCCTTTATTCTTAACAACCCCTTCATTTCAAGTAACCTTACCATCCATTTCCATAAATGGAAACTTTACTATAAAGTTTTACTTAATATCCTAAAAAAAAAAAAAATCTGTCCATTCCATGTTTCATTGTAATTTCCTTATTTTAGCAGTAGGCTATATCTACTTACTCTAATACTTCTCTACATACGCCCTGCAAAAATCAGTCATAATGTTCCAAATAGTTCCTAGCTCCCACAATCACCAGAATTTGTAACTACAGAACCACATACCTGTGCAGTGAGTAAAACCACTCAAGTTTGCTTGGAGGCAGAACCATTCTTATTTCTTTCCTAATCATTCACCTCCTTGCAGATATAGGAGAAAAAAGCTACCATTTCTCTCATCCATAATTGCAGTGGGTACAAAACCAAATGATTCAATGATTGAAATGAAAAAAGAGCTTACTTTCAAAAGATTCACAGCACATATTGTACAAATTTATATTGAATTAAATTTTCATTTTTATAAAGGAAAATAAAATACTTCTATTGAAAATTAATAAAGCCACGATGACTTTCTCCATAATATACCTATGCAGTTTTGTACTTACCATTAATCTAATCTCTTATAACTAATTCTCTAAAATTATTTCAATCTATTTTTTCATAAAATTTTAAGTAATAAAACTTGCACAATTACTTTTAAAAATGATTCCAAAATTATAAATAAGTAAAATTTATAATTTTGCATCTATGGTAGGGTTTTATAACTTTGCACTTCTAACAAATAAGAGCTTTTTTTTTACTATAAAATTACATAAATACAAATTAGCTTCTATTCCGAATATAGATCATTATACCTAGCTTGCTAGATGCAGCCAAAAATACATACTTGAAATAAGAATTATAATGAAGATGATTAAATAACTAACTCCAAATTTAATCACTCTGAACCCTATCTTTATGATATTATGCCAAATGTTAGTAATACTTATCTGAATTTCAACATGTTGTTATAATCTACATAAATTTATTAGTGATAGATTTACTTGAATTTCAGATAATGCATTAAAAATTTCTGCATAGAATATTTTAAAAAAGTATTCTCTCAGTTAAAAATGATCTTCAAAAGGAAAAAGTAAAATATCATGACGTAAGTTCTTAAACAGGCTACAGGTGAAGATTATCATTCATTCCTAAAACATTGACTCAAACCAGATGATAATTCTTGCTTAGAAAGAATGTCTTTCTTATAGTAGATACTCAGTAAATGTTTTTGAAATTAGGGAACAGCTTCTCACATTTTCATTGTCGTTACTCCTTGTAAGCTGTAATAATCATATGAAATACATTTCATCTAGCGTCTGACTTCCATGAGGGAGGGGCCTGTTCTACTGTCCTCAAACCTCACTGCTATGACATAGTAAGAGCTAAATTGTAGTTTCGATTAGTAAGTCCCTAATTAAAGAAGAAAAATCAACTTACCTGGGGTAATAGCTACTTAGTATTGCTACATAGACTCATCCTAAGAGGATCCATCCTCAGCCACATAGCAGACATTGTTAAAATCTCGGTCAGCTCTCAGTGGTTTCCCCACAGCACCAGGTCAACCCTGAGGTAAGCCAGTTTAAATGCTAAATGCTCTACTACAAATGAAATCACTTATGCCTTCTTTGTTGTAGTGAAGACCTTATTACTAAGCTTTTTAAGTCAGGGTGGAAAATGTAAATGTTTACAAGAGATCTGTCACCGTACCTGTAGACACAGCCTAAATAAAAGGATAGGATTTGTTCTTTTTTTTTTTTTAAGATTTTATTTATTTATTCGACAGAGATAGAGACAGCCAGCGAGAGAGGGAACGCAAGCAGGGGGAGGTGAGAGGAAGAAGCAGACTCATAGCGGAGGAGCCTGATGTGGGGCTCGATCCCAGAACGCCGGGATCACGCCCTGAGCCGAAGGCAGATGCTTAACCGCTGTGCCACCCAGGCGCCCCAGGATTTGTTCTTAAAATCTGTCTGCATAGCATAATGAACTCATTCAACTCCACATGAAAAAAAAGTGCTTGTGAATTCAAATGGACTCTTCTCCCTCTCCTATCATATAATGTTTATTTTCCAAATAATAGAGCTAACTGTAAATCTTTCCTGTGTAACCCTAACTTTGTTTGAGCTAAGACGTTGCTGAAGTTGAAAAACCTCTATTTAAACAAACAAGAGGATCAATAATGAAAAGAGGGGCCTAGTATCCAATTTTTGTTTGCTTGAGTTCCTTTTGAGAACTTGTTTGGAAGAAATAAAATAAACAATGGAGGTGAATGCAGGAAAACAGTAACAGAAGCCCTTTCTGTCTTGGCAAAGTTCAGAGACAAAAACGGGTCATGCTACCCTCTAGCAAATCTGCTTCATATTCAAGCATCCTTTAGAGCAAGCCCAGCAATCACTGGTAGAAGTTGTGCTCAGTAAAGTGCAAACGGGTCTACTAAAATGCCAACATTTTCATTTTGTTTTGATNTCATATAATGTTTATTTTCCAAATAATAGAGCTAACTGTAAATCTTTCCTGTGTAACCCTAACTTTGTTTCAGCTAAGACGTTGCTGAAGTTGAAAAACCTCTGTTTAAACAAACAAGAGGATCAATAATGAAAAGAGGGGCCTAGTATCCAATTTTTGTTTGCTTGAGTTCCTTTTGAGAACTTGTTTGGAAGAAATAAAATAAACAATGGAGGTGAATGCAGGAAAACAGTAACAGAAGCCCTTTCTGTCTTGGCAAAGTTCAGAGACAAAAACGGGTCATGCTACCCTCTAGCAAATCTGCTTCATATTCAAGCATCCTTTACAGCAAGCCCAGCAATCACTGGTAGAAGTTGTGCTCAGTAAAGTGCAAACGGGTCTACTAAAATGCCAACATTTTCTTTTTGTTTTGATGACTTTCTCTGAGAATAACAATGTTCAGCTTAGATTTTTTTTTTTTTTTTGTAGTGCCCTTTGGGAAGGAACACTTTCTGTTTTAAAAGCCACACAAAGCTTAACTCAAGCAGTTTCATTGTTCTCTCTCTCTCATGAAGCTAACAAAAAGAGTAATGTATTACTTAATGAAGCTATTCATTGCTTAATAAAAATAAGAATTAGTGACAATAACTATTATACTCACATTAACCTTATTTTCATGCTTTAACATAGAAGTTGCTCTGATGTATTGTATTTCTACCACAGTTTGCTTCAAAAAGGTAAAGCTGGTGGGTAATATAAATCTGATGATACAAGAAGTATCATTGTTATTTTAGAAATCTGATGAAAAACCAGTACTACACTCAGCTATCAGAATCTTAAGTTGTAATAGTGATAAGTGGCATCTCTGGGCAGTGGGAGAAAATCTTTGACTTGGAATCCACAAAGGTGGGTCCCAGGTTTTCAACTAACTATTTGATATTTACAAGTCTCCTACCTTTGTGAGTCTTGATTTGCTCATTTACTCATTTTCAAAATGGGAAGTAGTGCTGGTTAGCCAAAGTAGTTATTTGTGTTAAAATGTTCATGTGTAACTTTTTCCAACAACAAATAAAAGCTGATAAAGACCAATATAATAAACATCTAGTACAAGATTTTTTTTAACAAATCACAAGCATTCCCTGTAGGTAGTCCCCAGTATCACTTAGGAATATTTCTATTAGACACAGGTGAGTTCACCAAAATTACAAAACTGTTTGCCAAAATCTTATTTTAAAGATTATTTTTGTTTAAAGACAACAAATAACTAAGAATCTATGCTCTATGGGGTCAGAAATTTTGATTTGGATATAGCTGTAGTGTCTAGGACATCGCATGGCACATAGTATTGAATAAATAAATGAAAGAATTCACTGAATATATGCTCTTTTACTATAGTCATGGGGTGATTTAGTTCATAACTATATTCCTCATGATATGTTCTTCCTGAATATATTCATGAAAAGATTAAATCCGTGACCCTTAGCTTTTGATAAATTGAACAACCCTTAAGATACTACTAATATATTCACATTTATTGAATATATTCATAAGACTAGCATATTCATAATCATAGAATATATTCAAGAGACTATTTCTTAACACAATTACCTGATAAATTGGTAAATTTGATGAATTTGGTGAATTAGTCATTCACCAATTGCTTCTCTGGATAATTATTTTGAACTGGTTTCTAGTGAATTGACCAAGAGTTCCTTCTCTTGGCTGTGACCTAGGTGATCATTGGCAGCTTGGCTACTGGCATTTGGAGTTCACCACCCTCTAAACCCACGAACACACAGATGTCCCCCCGTGAAATCTCTGTTGAAGGAGGGACAGGACCCCTTCTTTCAAAGGGAGAGAGGTTAGAGGCCAAAGTCTCCTTTAGAGCTACTTCGCAGTCTACAAGAGCTACTTAAACGGCTCATGTTGGCTTACTGTTTCACCTTCTTCTCCCTGAAATCTGTGCCTTCTTAGGCCTCCATGTTTTCAGAGACTGTGGCTTTACTTTGGGTACTTGTGATTGGGTATGAATACTTAGTACACTTGTTAAAAATCGAGCTAGATACAAAGGGAGCACTGGCTTTGGCTGTTAGTCTTAGAATATATTCTCTAAAGAGAATATAGTATATAGAATACATACTAGATATATAATATGGATATTGTATATTCTATGTAAGTCAGTTACCAGCCACATGAGTTTCCTTTTTCAAGTGATGTTTGCTTTTTCAAATGTATAACCCCGTCCCTGAAGGTCTTCACCTGTCATGGAAAATCACTCCCATTTTGAGCCATAGTTTCTGATGAAATTATTCTCTCTCAGATATTTGAGAGCAGAAAAAAGATTGAGAACCTTCCAACTAAATGAATGATGGTGGTAGTGAACATGCAAGATCTGACCATTAGGATATTTGAATCATCTGGTTATACCTTTCTATCTAAGAGACATAGACATTCTGAGCTCAAGAAAAATGGGAATGAAGGAAGCTTAAGAGAGAAATTTTAAATAAAGGGAAGATGATAGACTATATTACAACTTCGAGAGAAAACAAAAGGAAAAAAAGTAAATATTTTTATATCAGAGTGTTTTTTTTGTTGTTTTTGGTTTCTTTTGGTTTTTTTTTGTTTCTTTTTTTTTGTTTTTTGTTTTTTTTGCTCTATGAATTAAAACAGTTTATAGTCCCTGCTATCTGTGGGACATGAAAGGGCTATAATTGTAGTTGATAAGTTAATTAAAGAAGGGAAAGCCTTTAAGTGTAGAAATGAAATGAAACATAATTTTAAAAGTGTCATTACTTTTAAAGCTCTTGAAATGTCCCAGAATCCCCCTCAGAATCTGTGTGAAGTCTTTGTACAGCTTCTCACAGATCCCAGTAATATTTTTTTTTATGCACCATAATTCATGTTAAATTAGTGGCATTGATAGCTATCAGGTTTTTTTCTTAATTACTATTGTTTTAATATTCTGAAACTGTGTGCATGCTTCCTAAGTTTTTTGATGGCTTTTCTACACATCTGTGTAATGACACTAAAGATAAAAGTGGCTTCAGCATTTTCTAAATTTTTAAGATATTTCCATTAGGGAGGCGCCTGGGTGGATCAGTCATTAAGCGTCTGCCTTCAGCTCAGGGCGTGATCCCAGGGNCACTAAAGATAAAAGTGGCTTCAGCATTTTCTAAATTTTTAAGATATTTCCATTAGGGAGGCGCCTGGGTGGCTCAGTCATTAAGCATCTGCCTTCAGCTCAGGGCGTGATCCCAGGGTCCTGCTCTGCTGGGAGCCTGCTTCTTCCTCTNCTTCTTCCTCTCCCACTTCCTCTGCTTGTGTTCCCTCTCTCGCTGGCTGTCTCTCTCTCTGTCAAATAAATAAATAAAATCTTAAAAGAAAAAGAAAGCTATTTTCAAGGTTACACATTATATAGACTCATTTCTTATTTTTAACTTTTATTGAAATATGCTCTACATATAGGAAATGCACAGATCATGAGTGAACAGCTCAATGCATTTTTTTGAAAAACTGAGTACACTCCTATGTAGCCCACTCAGATCAAGACCAACACCCAGATTGCTTCCAAATTTAGTGATTGATTTTAACAGAGGGTTGTCTATCTAGCAACCAGTGCTAAACGATGTTCAATAAATAACTACTAAAAAAATACAATTGTGCTATAAGAAGAAGCTATGTATGGATTTCACTAATATTATCTTTAGCTAGGACATGTCCTGTTAAAAGAAAATGATAAATGCTTATCTATATCATAGAATTTTAGTGCTATAAGGCTTTTAATCTACCATAAATTCCCTAAGATAGTTCCCTTTGTGGGATATCACTGGAGGGGTGACATCTTCTAACCCATTTTCAGTATTCTAGAGAATTTCTGCAATAAGGAATAAATGCTCCTGCTAAAAACCTTGCCTCTATCTTTGGTTTTCCAGTGCTTTCTGGGACTCCAATTACTTATGCTAAATCACAGAAATGACAAAGAATTCCCTCTCAGATTTGAAGTAGTTAAAGAGCATAGTTCTTTCTGTGGCACGTGCCCTACGTCCTAGGTTTGTCCTTTGTCCATTTACCCCAAGATTCCGTGAAGCTACCTGTCGCTCCCACCTTCTACCTGTAGTATAAAATTCTGTCAAACATATAAAAATCAAATGACTATCTCCCAATTTTCAGGATGGGTTCTTCTCTTTATATCCCAGGTGAAGGCTCTTTATCTACTTTGGGTATTCTGTGATCATTGTGTTTGATGTTTAGAGTTATCCAGCAGAGCAAGTACAGATTTATGGACTAAAATATGCAACTTACTTTTAGAAGTATGTATTTCATTAATGTGCTTTATGTATCATCTATATAGCATTTTTTTCCAAATAGATACATTATCACTGGTTTCTCTACTCCTTCTATATCCGTGTATCCCTGAATGTATTTCAGTCTTAGTTTAAGTGTCTAGAGCTGAGAGGAATCTTGTAATCTGCTGTTATGAATCATTCATTTTACTGATAATTTGTAGGCCAGAGAGCTAAAGTTATTTGCTCACATACTAATAGTGTTTATGCTATCATGCTATCCAAATTTGAACCCAGCTCCACTTCAGTGCATTACACTGCACTAAAATCCTATGTATCTTGTAGCAAATATCACATATCTGTGCACACATATATACAAGTGCCACACTTGTGTTAGTACACTGGTGTTATGTACATAGTACTAGTCCTGAAAGCACACTAAAAATTAAATCAGTGGCTTTAAAAATTTATGCTTTGATAAAAATATTATTTTTAACATACTGGTTTTAATTTTTCTTCTCTGATGCCTATTACATACAGGTTAAAATTCACAAGAAGGGATAAATTGAATAAATTCGTAACCTAAATATGAAATTTTAGTTATATAAATTTTATTTTAATGCACTCACCTGTAGCTTTTCCCACTTTTTTAAAAATTTTTTATTATGTTAGTCACCATATAGTACATCCTTAGTTTTTGATGTAGTGTTCCATGATTCATTATTTGCATATAACACCCAGTGCTCCATGCAATATGTGCCCCCATCACCGGCCTATCCCAGTCCCCCACCTTCCACTCCTCTTTCGCCACTAAGAGTGAGAAAAATTACCAAAAGGCAACTGACACTTAAAAAGGATTGTTGTTGAATTGAAAATTGCAGAAGAGACTAGTTCATAAATACCTGGAGATGTTGCCCTCTGTGGTTCAGTGCTCATTAGTAGTCCAGTTGGAGGAAACACCGTTGAGCTGAAATGCACAGAGGCTGTCTGTCACGCTAGGAATCATGTAGTAAAACAAGTAGTAGAGAGGTTGGCAGAAAAATAACTACTTGTAAAGGGTAGGGACTGAATTTTTGCCTATGTCTATGGCTGAGGTACATTATCTAAGTACATTATCTAGTCTTTGAGTAAGTATGGAAAATTATTCATTGGCAAGTATAAAAACAGTAAAAGGGGGGGTAATGGAGAATTTCTTGACATGAGAAACTATGGTTTTATTATGCGTTTTATGGTACAATTTAAAAATAAAGATTTACATTCAAATTATAAAGGATTGTTCCTGAACATAATATTTTAAGATGTCTATTTTATGCCAGGACTCTGATCATGATTATTCTCTGAACTCAGGAATTTCTGAGCCTCTGTGTTGCTGGATAACCTCTCTAACTTAAAAGTGGTTCTCTCACTGGAGTTACCCAGCATACACAGATATAAAAAGGCTTTATTTTAATCAAAGCCACTTAAATTCACTGTTCTGTATGATTATTATAAAGCCAAGACATGGAAAAATATTTAGAAAGAAAGAGGGAATTTTGTGCTATATCTAGTTTTAGAGAAAACCAACCTTAAATTCTGGCAATGTTAATTTTAAGCTTTTAATTTGTTTTATTATCAAAATTTAGAGAAAAAATGAAAAAAATGTTTCAGAGATTAACCTAAGATAAATTGCCATTATTATCTTCATTTATGGGCTCCTATCATTCTTTCTCTCAGATACTCTTTTTGCATTACTTCTATAATGCGGACGTGATGGAACAGACAAACAGTCATTAACCAATAGCATCATGTAGCCATATATTCTCCTTAATGTGCACAAGGGCAGGAACTGTTGGCCTTTGGGGCGTGGAAGAGCTGAGGCACTCTAATCATTGTAGTACCTCTCTAGCAGGGCTACGCCACCCAGTAAGATGGGGATCAGCAGATGTTGAAGAACGTGTTACAGTTGGACTATGAAAACAGGAGACTGCTTACACTTGGGATTACCTCTTGTTTAATAAAAATCCCCAGCTGGGTACCAGAATCATCTCAGCTACAGTCTGTCTTCCCAACTTATTTCTTATTTATTTATTTTCCCTGTGCCATGCAATTCTAGTTTATAAAATACAGAGAAATGATTCATAGAAATTATAAAAATATTTAAAAATTATAGAAATACATGAGATATTTAAATCTCATTAGCTGGCACAATAAGGCAAACTTCCTGAGGCCAGGAATCATCATATTTATTTATTTATTTTATCAAATACAGTGTTTCTGATAGGAATACCCTTGGAAAAAGAAAAATTGATTTGAATGTCCTTGCCATTTGGACAGTGTCAATTTCCTGTAAACAAGGCTGATTTTGTGCCTTTAGAGAAAATTGTAGGATATTTCAGTTTATCTGAAACATATGCGGAACAAAGATAAAGGACTAAATACAACTTTAGTCAATTTAGAAATTAAGAAATAAATTATAATAATAATAATGAGAATAGCTCATTTTCCCCAAGTGGTTTAGGAATCATTTCCCAACTACAACTTTCTATCTAAGACAAATACAAAACAGTGAATATAAACATTAATAATGAATATTTAGGTTTAAAACCAATTAACTGGCATATTTATTTTAAAAATTAAGGAAAATATAGCCAAAATTAAGGAAAATATAGCCAATAAGCCATTAAATGGAAAAACTGGAATGTAAGAAAAGTAATGAATCTGAAAAGCATAAATGAATTGATGGTATTTTCATTGCCCAGTAAAGTCAGTGATGCAATTAAAAGATGATGAATTATATAAACCAGGTTCTGAACCTGAAAGAGGAGGCAAACCCCTGAAATTATAAACAAATTTTGGATATATGAATAAGGATTTTTCTTAGGACAGGATTCATAATGTTCTTCAGATTTTCAGCATAGACTATTACTCAAAATTCTCCTTCTGTGTAACCCACCTATTTAAGGACTCTATATGTTCCCTTTTTGCACTCCTCACCTGCCATGTCCCCCTCAGCCCATTCCAGTTACCACTGAACTCCGTTACTCCCAAATCTAGTGTCCACTTCCTGTCATAATTTTACTTGATAGCTCACAGGCATCCTCTCCTGGAAGCTTCCCTTCTTCTTGAAATAGTCTCTCCCTTAACAGCACATTATCCTGGTTTATTTCCTGTTTTACTGGCTACTCTTTCTCAGTCTTATTTCCTACCCTGTCCTCTTCTTTCCAATTTCTAACTTTAGAGCATGCCAAGACTCAGACTAAACTGTCCTCTTTATTTCCATGTTCTCTCCAGATAGGCTTATCTAGTCTCAGGCCTTATGCTTGTGGCATCAGATTTCTATGTCCAGACCTTACTTGTCTCTTGAGTTCCAGACACAACTATGCAAGTACTTGCCTGACATCTCTCCTTACATGTCTAATAGTTATACCCAACATTACCTCCCTTCCCCAGAATCCTATTATTTAAATGACATTCATTTCCACTCAAATGCTTCAGTCACAAATCTTCATCTTTCTCAAACCTTTGATCACCAATTAAGATCTGTCATTGGTATCTCCAAAAGATATGACCAGTCTGACCACTTTTCTCCAGTGCTAACCTCTGTCCACATCTCCATCATCTCTTGTCCTCACTACTGTACGAGCTTTCTAATAGGTCTCCCTGCTTTCACTCTTGCCTCCCTATATCCACTCAACTTACAGTAGCTAGAGTATATGCTTAAAATAGAAACAGCACCATGGCACTTTCCATGTAAGACATAAGAAAGGTTTTCTATCACACTTAATACGTAATTTTTTAATTACAGCTCGCAAGGCCCTTACTTATTCATACCTCTGCCTATCTATTTGTTCTCATTTCCTCAATCCTGCCNTAAGAAAGGTTTTCTATCACACTTAATACGTAATTTTTTAATTACAGCTCGCAAGGCCCTTACTTATCATACTTCTGCCTATCTATTTGTTCTCATTTCCTCAATCCTGCCCTTTTTTTTTAAATTTTATTTTATTATATTGTGTTAATCACCATACAGTACATCCCCAGATTCCGATGCAAA
>NC_048218.1:204185183-204250568 GCF_002007445.2 Ailuropoda melanoleuca
TCCAGCTCAACTCAGGGGACCGGCTGAAAAAGGTGTCCCCTACTCCTCCGCCATCTTAACCTCCTCCTCAATCCTGCCCTCTTAACGCTACGCTACGCTAACCACTGTAGTCATCTTAGTGCCTGGGACTCTAATACACCAAGTATTTTTTCCTTTGGGGCTTTTGCATGAAATCACCATGTGACTGACCTCTTGTCCTTCAGGTTTCAGCTTTACTGTCCCCTCCTCAGAAGGTTCTGTCCTTGTCAAGCAATCTTATCAAGTCCCACAATTCTCTCCATCATGACATCTGTTTTATTTCTGTGATAACATTTACCATACCTGAAAGTGTACTATTACCCTGCTAGTTATTGCCTATGATCTGTCTCTGCACACAAGAACGTAAGCTCTCTGAGGACAGGACCTTGTCTGTCTTCTTCACTGTTATATCCTGGTGCCTAAACAATGCCAGTCACGCAGCAGGAGAACTATAAATGAGTGAAAGAATGTACGTAATTCTTTGGAGTGGAACTCTAGGAGAGCTTGAGCTGGTGGAGGTAAATCTCCATGTTATTCTCCTGAAATACTGAAAAGTTAGGCAGAGAAGACAGGACTGTCAAGTTTCCCCCATCTGGGGAAGTCAGAGAATTTAGGAGATGATGATTGTTGCTGCTTGTCCCTTTTATACTTTTCTCCATTCTTCAACTGCAGCATCAAAGTAATCTACGAGGTTTGCAGGTTTTTATGGTAAAAACTAGAATAAAATACACCAGATATTAAGTGTGATGTCTCTTGATGATATGAATCCTTTTTTCCCTCCAGTATACTTTTTTGAGTTTCTGTGTTTTCTTCAGCACATCTTGTTTTATAGATGAAAAGCATTTATAAAAACCCTTTATTTATGACTCAAAACTCATGTAAGATGCCGTTCCTCAATATTGTCTTTATCTGCCCTATGCAGATACACATACAACCCACAAAATGTAATATATGCCTTTTGTAAAACCTTAGAAGTACTTTCTCTTTATACATACATGCATTTGTCTTTGTACATGTATAACAAAAATAATAATGATAAAATAAAAGCTGCTACTAGCTATTGATAGTATCAGGTGGCTCACACACAGTATGGCTCATACATTATTTATAACAGCTCTCTGACATAGTACTACATCTTCCTCTAAAAGTGAGGAAACCAAGTTGCAGAGAGGCTTAGTAATTGCCTCAAAATAAAATAGCTAGATTTTTCTACGGCAGAGACCACATCTTACTTACCTATCTTCAATGCTAACGTAGTGCTTGGGAAACAGTAGGTACTGTACATATTTATAGATGAATTGATCAATGTAGTTGGCATTTGAATCTGTGTGAGAGTGACACCTAGTGCAGTATCACACTATATCTTTGGTTTTATCTCTATGTGCACATTAATCAGAAATCTTATGAATTGAAACCCTCTTTGAAATTAGCAATAACTTCTTCAGTACAACTTGTATTACATTTTATATTCAAAGCTAGATCAAATACTGAAATGAATGAGTGACTGAATGAATGAATCTCTCAGAATTAGTGAATAAACTAGAATCCTGAATTGATAAGATTTTTTGAAGTTGAGTATTTCCATAACCATATTCCTACTAGAGTTATGTTCTTTGGAAGGTTATCTCAAGAGAAAAGTGACCATAGAATAATCATAAAGCTTTGAATAAGATATTTTGAAGTACAGTGGTATTTGACTTTTCGCTGGGAATCAGTAATGGTTAAGAAAATTATTAGAGATTTTTATATGAAAATGTAGCCCTGGAGGTAGTTACTTAATTTTTTTTAACATCCTAAAATATTGGCCTCTAAAAGCTTAATATATTAATACAGAGTCTAATTGGGGTTTATTTGTTTAATAGAAAATAATGGCATGTTATACATTGGGTTTCTCATTGTTTGATAATTCAGAAAACAAAGCAAAAAACAGGCCTTGAATAAAATTCAGTTGAATTTAAAAAAGAGTATCATTATTACTTCTAATTCTTTTAAAAAATGTTTTTCATATTTTTGAAGTAAAAATTACATACAGTTGTTCTTTATTATTTATGGTAGTTATGTTCTCTGTAGGCATTGCAAACACTGAATTAGTGAATATTGAACTACTGCTCCTATAAGAAATATAGGGTTAGGTTCCTGCAAGCCTCTGGTCACAACATTGTCATCAACTGAGCAGTACAGAATCTTGCTTTTTGTGTGTTTCTGTTTAAAGTTCTCTTGTTTAATACATATAATTGATTCATTAACATTGAACTCACAGCCCACAGCATTATAACCTGTACCTGAAAGAAGCTTATCTAGCATTCATCCTTTTTCTTTGTAAGACACGTCACAGCTTTCTTGATGTTAGGAACACTAACCAGCACTTCAGCACTGCATTCAGGGACCTTTTTTTATTTTTATTGATTGGTTGATTGTGTGTGTGTGTGTGTGTGTGTGTGTGTGTGTGTTTACATTATAGTAATTCAGCAATTCTATGCATTACTATGTGCTCATCATGATAAGTGTACTCTTATATCCTCATCACATATTTTACCATCAGGGACCATTTTAAATAACAAAACAACAACAACAACAACAAAAAACCCCACAAAAATGGGAGAAACATGGTATTAAATATGCAGTGGAAAGAACACTTGGTAACAGGATGAAGGCTGAACCAAGGTGGCAGAGTGCTGCCTTTTTTGACTTCATCTGGGAACTTGTACCAAATGGCTCCAATTTTCTCCTGATCTATGCATGCTCAAGTCTGTGAATGACCATGGAAGTACATGTATTGACTTGGGATTACAAATAAATACTAGCAAGTAAGCGAACTTGCAAATACTGACTCCACGAATGAGAATCAGCTGTGTGTGAAATGCACAGATCTTAAATGTACAGTTCAGTGGGTTCTGATAAATACACATACATAATGTGCTCAGCTTCCAGTGGAGATAGGAAATGTGTTCGTCACCTCAGAGAGTTTCCAGAGAGTTTCCTTCTGCCACTCCCCTGTCCATTCCCACCTGCACCTCTCTCATAGGCAACCAAACTGCTGGCCTGATTTCTATCATTGCTGGTTAGTTTTGCTTTTCAGGAATTTCATACATAAGGATTCAGTCAGTGTTATTTTTTGTTATCTACATTCTTTCAGGCAAAAACTGTTGTTTGTACCACTAGTTCATTCTTTTTTTATTATTTAGCAACATTTCTTTGTATGAATATACACTATGTGGATATAACATTATTTTCAGTTTAGACCTGTAAGAAATAAAGCTGCCAAAACATTCTTTTGCAATATTTTTGCAACATATATTTTGATTAGAGTGAGTAAATATTTAGGAGGGGAATTGTTGTGTTATAGGATTAACATATGTTTAACTTTATTAAAGAAAAAACAAAACTGAGCTGCCAAAGAATTTTTCAAAGTGATTATACAATTTTACATCTCACTGACAGTGTATGAGTTCAAATTGATCCTGATCTTAGCTAGTTCTTTTAGTTTTGAACCCCTGAAGTGGGTGGAAAATTGTATATCATTATGGTTTTAATTTCCCTGATGACTAGCATCACAGTAATAAAAAATTTCATGCAATATGCTTTCCTGTATGTATTTATCTCTCTTAAAGATTCCATTCAAGTGGCTCGTTCAAGACAAAGACATGTTGCGAAGTGACTTTTGGTCTGTACCTATAGAGGAAAGCAATTGGCAGTTTCTTTAGCTGACAAAAATTAAAGAAATTTTGCCTGCCCAGGCACCTTATTACATGTTCTGTCTGACCACAAGTGATCATCTTTATGATGTGGTTTGTATTGGCACGTAAAAGTGAGCAAGGTTAAGTGAGATCAAGTTTCTTATGATATGGAATTTATAGATAATATAAGAAACAGTGCATGGCATATTTGTAAAGAGATACATTCTCTTTTTCCTTTTTATTACATAAATGGATAATTGGTAACTTTTGAGATCTGTCAGTAGCACATCAGAATACTGTAACTGCCTAAAGATGGATTCATATCCTAGGAAATTTTTCCCTGAAGATTGAATACTGAGCAAAAGACTTGAAATTCCAGTCATTGTCATTTTATTTGAAGCATTTTCAAACAGATGTTGCATCTTGGTTTGCTACTATATTTTAAATACTTTCTTTTTTTTCAATATTCATTAAACTAGTCTCTTCTTCTTGTGTCTAATAAGAGAAACATCTGTTTCTTCTTATTCTATCAGTGTAACCACCTCAAGAGCCTTACTTTAAAAAATAATACCATTAGGAAGACAGCCTAGCTAGAATATGCTTCATTAACATGTTACATCTGCATACAAAACAAGTTTTTCTAACAATTATAAGTTAGAGAAATGTAAACAAAAATATTATAAAACAATTTAGTTATCTTATGAAAAAAAATTAAGACCAGAAGCTGGAATATGGTTTCAAAGATGTTGGTTTTATGTTAAAAACTCTCTTTGTAAAAATACGTTTCCTTTTAGAATATACAGTTGAAAAGTTTTGATTGTTAGGAATTAATAACTGGAGGTATCAATTATAAAGTAAGATCAAATAAGCATTAAGTGTAAAAATTACGTCAAAGTGGTATATTTTTAAAACACAAATACTTTGGAATATATGTACTCCAGTTTATATCAGTCTTCTCAAAATTAGTCACCATAGGAAGTCCTTGCTTGGAATTATATTTATTTTTGGAAATACTTCACAAACATTCAGTGAACCATTATCAGGTTGTTGTTTTATTTTTTTCAGAACCATATCTATTGAATAATCTAGTTAAAACACACACACACACACACACACACACACACACACACACAATTTGGGGAGGAGAAAGCAGACCTTAACTATGAAAGAATAAGACTGATTTATTATGTAGCTCAAAGTTGGCTTAAATTAGCTTAAAAATTGTTGACCCTGAGATTAAGAAGAGATACAATCAGCTACCCTACCAAATCCCCAAATTCCTCACCACTGATATTTCATGATTGGATTTATATGGGGGAGGAGGATATTTGTTCATAAAGAAAATCAATTTTTAATCATTTTATAGTAGTTAATGCTTATAGAATTAAACAACAACCCGAGTTGATATTTAGAGAGCTGGGCTCACTGACAGTATAAGAAACAGGAGTTACTGAGCGCTAACTATGTGTCAAGCACTTGTCTAAATGACAACATATTTACACGTAATCATTGCAAGATCCCTTTGAGGTAGATACTTTTATTAGTCCCATTTAATAGGTAAGAGAACCGGGACAGGCTAAATTGCTGAAGGTCTGGCTATTAAGTGAGCAGAAATGAGGTGTGTACCCAGATGGTCTGACTCCCGAATCCCTGCTCTGTCCTTTATGCTCTCTGTCCCTCTGAGGATGAGTCTGTAAGTCAGACACTCCTGGGCTCTAAATGCTTTCTCAGTCTCATAGAGGACATGGTACATGTGTGCCTGAATAGAATATGACCCCAAAAATAGGGCAGTCCCCCATTTTTTCAGCAAGATAATCAAGAGTACCTTTTAACTAACTTGCGTGTAAAAACTTTTAGTTCTATAAGTAAATATATGTATAATATTTACATAATGACTATGTGTTTTTAAAATTATATACATAAATAATTTAGGAAGTATATTTTCTACTCTCACTTTTCGGAAATAATTTTGTTCCAGTTTCTTCACATGCAGCTTTAGCATCACTGTCTTTGTCATAACCGTGAGTCGTCACACACATTTTTTCAAAGCAAATCATCATCATCTCTAAGTTGTTTGTACACAGGAATTTTTTTTTATGTCCAATGTTGTCACTGGACACTGGACATTATTTTTCTAAGCTTCAAGTGCCCATTAGCATAATGCTAGGACACACTTTTTTTCAGTTGTCTCATCATTTATGATTCCACGTTTTAAGACTTACTTTATTACTGTCTTGTTTAGAGAGCTTACTTATAACTACACCAATAATTGTAATCTCCCCCAAAATAATAAATTTAAGTCTTAGCTTCCTTCTCTATAAAATGAAAGTCATCAAAACTTAAAAAAAAATTTTTTGACATAATGAAATGGATATAAACATAGTGCTTCCTGGGTGGCAGGCACGGTTTTAGTGCTATAGAAATACTAATTAATCTACTCCTCAAAACAAATCCATCAATTGGATAGTGTTATTTTCATTTTAGAGAAGAGAAGCCTGAGGCACGCGGAGTGGTTAAGTAAAGTGCCCGGGTTGGCAAGGAACAGAGCAAACGCAGGCAGCCGGGCTCCTGCACCGGTCCTCCTCACCTCATGCTATTTCCCATCCTGCTGTCTTCCTGCTTACTGTCAGGAAGACTCAACACACTAACATATACAGTATGCATTCGTAGTGCCACACACATATGAGGTCTCAGGAAGTGCTAGCCATATGAGACACGGGGGTCTTTTCTAAGTATTGGTAATTAGCATCCTTCTTTTTTGAACTGTTCCCTAGCCACTATGCAGCCACTAGGACCCCCTGCTTCCAGGTGTATGGGTCCCTGGTGAGTCTCTCTGTTTCCTGGGATATTCATGGGCTTTAGAACAGTAAGTGGAAGACTACCATGTCTTTAACAGCAAATGAAAAGTATTGCTTTCATCCTGTTTGTTAATGTGTTCTTTGTTATTTATGACTCACATTTTTTTTTCTTTTTTAAGATTTCGTCCATTTATTTGAGAGAGAATGAGCGAGTGAGCAAGCGAGAGAGTGCAAATAGGGAGAGGGGCAGATGGAGAGGGAGAAACAGACTCCCTGCCAAGCAGGGGTCCCAATGTGGGGTCCAGGGATGGGATCATGACCTGAGCCGAAGGCAGACGCTTAACCAACTGAGCCACCCAAGTGCCCCTGTGACTCACAAATTTCTAATAAAACTTGAGATGATGATACTTTTTTTTTCTGAATAATGTATTGATACTTATTCTAAGTACCTATCTTGTAGCAATGGTCTGATCAACTGTGGTATTCTGAGTAGATTTCAAATATTGAATTCCAAAAGCTCTTAAATTTAATTAATGTTCAATTTCATATGAATTAAAATTTGCTAAACAAAACTATTCCTTTTTAAAAAACACTGTAAAGACGCTATTCCTTATAGCTTTTCTGAAGCGAAATTAATTCCATACCATGTCCTCCAAGTAACAGATGGTCCAGGAAATGATAAAGGCAAAACAAATTTGGAGCAAGTTTGCAGGGGAGGTCACATATATATTTTTTAAATTTTAGTCCTTATGTAAAAAGAGTGAACACAAAGTTCTTTTTGCTCAGAGTTTCACAAAGTATGAAAATGATTTAAGTGAATATTCATGGGCTAATTCTAACGTGCCTCAGAGAAAATGCTAGATCTTGAGTCTCATACTTTTAATATAAAATTTCAGTTTTAATTACAATTGTAGGGGAAAACCATTGATGTAAGAAAATACTAAAAGACATGTAGCATGGAGGGGATTCCAGTACCACAAAAACCTGATGGAGCAAATGCTGAAAGTTAGCAAATGAAACTGGATGGTGTGTCAGTTATTTACCATCCTGTTACAGGAGACAAGGACATCCCGGAAATTGAGCTCTGTCCAGGTGTGGTGGCTGTGGAAGTATATGTGTGTGTGTGTGTGTGTGTGTGTGTGTGTGTGTACTTGTGTGTGTCTGTATGTGTGTGTCTGTGTCTGTGTGTGTACGAGCAGGCATACGCGCATGCACATAGTGTAAGCGAACCCTGATCTTGGATACACAGAGGTTATATGGCATGTTTTGTTGCTGTCTGGTTTGTTTTTGTTTCTTGTTTGTAAGAATTGAGCCTCTGCAACTAGATATATCTGCGTTTCAATTCTAACTTCTGCCATTTATTAACTATGAGATACTTGAACTTTATTAGATTCAGTTTTCTTACCAATTTATTTGAGGCAGTAATTCCTAAAACATTTAGTGTGAATTCTAAATGAATCAAATGCAAGGACTTATCAGAGTGACTAGCATATAGAGCTTAAACACTGTATCTTTAAATACATCCACAGAGCTAATGCAGTTAGATTCTGCTCTAGAAAAAGACTTCAGGCTATTAGTTTTTATAACATGTGGATGAAGAAAATGTTTTAAAAGTAGCGTATTTTCTTTTGAGCAAGTAGATCATTCTTTCCCCATTGAAGTGTTGAACTTCATTGTATCTGGGAGCCTATTCATATCATAGATTGCTAAGGCATACCTCTTGAAGATTAAAAGTACAAAATAATAGTTGGAATTAAAATGAATAGAAATCACAGTTGAAGCTCAGATGCAGCAGTGGTTGCTATCATCAAGCCTGCTTTTATCTGAGTTTTAATTTCTCTAGTAATTAAGTTTCTTGAAAAAAATAACCTTTTTATTTTTATCTGATTGGAATAATAGACCTTTTTGCTATGAACAATTTAGCTGATGATGTTCGTTTGTAAATTAATTGTCTGATGGAGAAATGTCCACAGGAATTTTTAGAAAGGCATTCTGGTCTACTGTTTAGAACAGAAAGATGTCAGCTGATGGTGTTTTATAAGTGACCTTTTCTGGATGTGTGATTATTTAGAATTAGATTTTGAGACTGAACATTTCTAACATTGATGTCCTTGGGATCCATGCCCCAAAATTGCATTTCAAAGCAGGGATCATCACATTATAAAGGCAAAACCCAAAACCATGCACTTCTATGCTTACTCAACTCTAAACTCAGTTTTGTACTCTACAGAAAAATGTTATGGTGAAGATACAGTCTTCTGTGCCTCTGTTCTGTGGGAGAACCCTGATATAACCTACTTGAGAAGGAAATATTTCAGGAAACACTACTACTTGTCTGACAGCTAACTGATTTTAATTTTAGCATAAGACTTTACATTTACATAGTAATTTCACAGTACAAAATTGTGCATATATATTATACATTTTGTAACTTGGAGGTTATTCAGTATTAATTACTTTAAAGCAGGGATTTTCTGTTTTCCTCCAATGAAATAAAATCTGTTGAATATGTATTTCTAAATTAAAATTTGAAAACCCTTAAAAAAAAATACCAGAGGTGTGGTTTTTGTATTGATATTTACCAGTGTAACAGCAGTAAATACTCCATATATGTGGCAATCCTGTAAGCTCCAACAGGCTTTAATTTTTCTCATTAAAATCGTATTTTTGTTTAATAGTATAAGCAAACCAAAAGTTTATGCTTTTTCTGCAAAGAACCACAGAGTAAATAGTTTAGGCTTTGTGAGTGATAACAAGTCTCTGTAACAACTACTTTGGCTTTGTAGAGCAAGACAGTATGTAAGCAAATGAGTGTGGCTGCATTCAACAAAACTATGCGGGCTCTAAAATTTCAATTTTATATATTTTATTATTGTTGTTGTTGTTATAATTATGTGTTTTCAACTATTTAAAGATGTGAGAACTACTCTTAGCTCTCAGGCCATGCAAGAACGGACAGTGCAGGCCAGGTTTGGCCTATGAACTCGTTTGCAGGCCTCTGATCAGAGGCTTGGAGCTGTCATTTGTGCTTTGTGCTTCATTGACTTGCTCTCGTTTCATTTTTAGCTACCTTTGCTTGCGAGGCTTCTCTTTCTTTTATGAATCTGAAATGTGTCTTCAAGTAACTTCTTCCTGTGGATTCTAAATTATTCTGTCTGGCCTGGAACAAAATCCCTTCCCTTTGCCAGAGCACAGGCCTTTATAAGTTCAAAGATAGCCACTCTGACCCTCTTAGACATCACTGTCTGTCTCTCTCTTAGTGTTTCTTAAACTCTTTCCAGATGCTTATTTTCAATGGCTGATCTCCTTTGTTTGCTCCTTAATTTTCTATTCTTTACAAAATGAGCACAAAACTAACAAAAACTTGAAGCAATTATCTGTCTAATGGAGAGTTTAAAAGAGTTATTGTTTCCGAAGATCTTTGTACTAAGCCACAGTGAACTATGCTTGTTAGGAGTGGGAGCTGTTGATTTATGTTTGTTGGTTTGTTTGTTTAAATATAACCTAATTCGTTATAAAGATACCTTATTTGTAAATGATCAGATAACCCAGGTATTATTTCCTGTGGTTATGAGTGGTTAATTAGCACATATTTTTTAGTTCTTAATTTCTACAAACTGTATATACTTGCCAGACATGGTTATTGAGAGAAAATAATAGTACAAAAAATTTCTTAAAAACAGAGAGAGACAATAGATAAAAATCATAAATCCGTTTGTTATCGGAGAGTGGCTTCTAGTAAACCTAATCATAAAATAAGTAATCAAATTAAAATAGTTCATTATCACCTCCCAAACAGCTTTATTCACTCCATTCATTTTCCCAGGTATGCCAATGGCACATTAATGACTATTCGCCTAATTTATTGGGTTCTGTTATGCCTTATCTGTCCAATGGAGGATAGAATCACTTAAGATATTAAAGAAACATGATATCAATTGCAAGTAGCACTGAATTTTTCTAGATAGAAAACATAGTAATTTTTACCAACAAATTTCTGACCTTGTTGGTATTGAAAATTGTTTTAAACTGTACCATCTTTAGAACATAAATTGACTTTTTTTACTTAACAGGTTCTGGGTTGAATGACGGACAGTGGCATGAGGTTCGTTTCCTAGCTAAGGAAAATTTTGCCATTCTCACCATCGATGGAGATGAGCCTTCAGCTGTTCGAACTAATAGTCCTCTTCAAGTTAAAACTGGCGAGAAGTACTTTTTTGGAGGTAAGACTACCATTTTTATTGGTTAACCAGTACATTTGTTAGAAACAGAGCTTCAATGAAGATTGATTATGAAGTATTTATATTTGATTCAGTAGGCTCAGTAGATCTCAGGGAAAAAAACCAAACCCTTATTCCATGAGCTAAAAAGAGTGGCAAATTTATTCTTCTTCATGATAAAGGTATTCTTAGGATATCACCATATTCTTCTAGTTTAATTCAGATATTCAAAGTATAAAGCATGAGATTCTGGATCCATTCATTCTCATAATACTATCCTCAGGAGTCAGATCCTTGTGTCACCTATTGCTGTGTAATTAATTACTCCAGATCTTAGTGGCTTAGAACAACAAACATTGCCTCACAGTTATTGTAGTCCTGAATTTTTTTTTTTTTTTTGAGTAGGCTCCCCACCCAACATGGGGCTTGGACTCACAAATCCAAGAACAAGAGTCACATGCTCCACCATCTGAGCCAGCCAGGGCCCCCTGCCTCACAGTTATTCTAGATCATGAATTCAGGAACAGTTTAGTTGGCTGATTCTGACTCAAGGACCCTCATGAGGTTATTCTGCCCAAGTGCTTGACTCTGACTGCATCATCTGCAGCCTTGACAGGGCTAGAGGAGGTATGTTTCCAAGAAGGTGCACTCAGGAGGTTGACAGTTGGTGCTGGCTGTTGTCTGGGGCACCTCGATTCTCCTCCATGTGGCTCTGATTTTCCAGGCCTGTCTTCTTCAAGCCACCTCTCGCATAGGTGATTAGGCTGAGAAAGGAGATCGGGGGAGAGGAGCAGAGAGGAAAGGAAAACCAGTAAATGGGAGAGAAAGTTTCCAAGATGGAAGCTGAAGTTTTGTTATAATCTAGTCTTGGAAGTGACATCCCATCACTTCAGTTATACACAGTTTGGTAGAATCGAGTCACTAAATCCAGAGCACACTTAAAAGAAAGGGATTACATGAGGAGACATGCATTGAGAATGTCTTCGAAGCTACCTACCACAGGTTGCCTTACAGGAAAGCCATCTTACCACACATATCTTGGTTCTTAAGTGATGAAAAATTAGTGAAAAAGAAGATTCTCTTAAAACAATAAATTCTACTATATGTGAAAAAGTGTTGTAAGCATGGACCTGGGCATTTTTTTTTTATTTGAAAAATGTATGCTGCCAGAATTTTTTTTTATCATTAATGAATTATGGGGCAGCTTTTTATTAAAGTGCTAGGTGTGTTATTTAAATCAATATATCTTTCACTAGATTATTGACTTCCTCATCCTAAATCACACAATGAGATCTAAAAAATATATTGCATTCTTAGGAAAGGCTTTGTTAAACTTTAAAAAACTTGTACATATATTTGCTTCTCAAAATATATTTATTAATACTCACATTTATTTGCTTAAGTGTTTCTATATCAGTATATTTATATATATATATATTTCTAATTATTAGAATAAGCCTATTTGAGAGCAGTCATCTTGTGTATTTTATTCCCTGCTATATCCTCCGTGGTCTTAGAAAAATTCCTGGAATATAGATGACCAATAAATATGAATGAATTAGTAAATTTAGAAAAACAAGCAAGGGCAAGCATTTTACTCCCAGCTGTTTAAAAGAGAAATAGAAGCCCACAGAGCTTTACTGACTTGCCACTGAGTTTGTAGCCAGCACCTGAACTCAAGACCTCTGACTCTTGTGCCAGAGTGTTTCTCGCTCTACATCATAATACGATGAGTGATAACTCAGAGACAAAGGACCCGAGCTAGACCTCTCTGTCTTGAATTTTACATTGTGTTCATTGGAAATTAAAAACTACATGTTTCTAAAAAGGCTTTCAATATTTGATGAGTTGGGTGGAAGTCAGACAAGATGTCTTATAAGTGACTAAACTGGGGCTTATTGATGTGAGAAAAAGTAACCCAGTTGCCCAACTGGTTTTCCCGCAAAAACATATTTAATGTGATGGGCTTTTGGCCAACAGTTTTCATTGCTGTCATAGAAAATGGATCACAGTAGTCAGTTGGAAAGCTATTGATAATCCCTGCCCATCCAAATGGCAGTGGAATATCTTTGGCCATCGATGAGCATGCTGAATGCTTAAGGCAAGTTTTGGTCTATTTCTATCTACATGGGTAGCCTCATAGCTATAACTGACAAATTTAAGGCACCGAGTGTGTGCATAGTGTGCTATTTACTATTACTTTACAGTGGTCAGGAGCATGTTTTCTCCCTCTTGGATCTTTGGTCTGCCGTTGGGAAATGCTGTCAGCAGATGATCGTGATGCGTCTTTGGTTATATCTTCATTAGCTGAATCCTTGGAATATATGAGAATCACCAGGGGAACTTATTACATTTCAGAATTCTCAGCCCCCACTCCTAGAACTCAATGCAGAATGCTGGGAAAATAAAGAATTTTAAGCTTCAAGTTATTCTGGCACAAATGATCTGAAGAACAGAATTATAGATCAACCTGAGCCAATTTGCATGCACATCTTTCAGATTCTTCTGAAAGACATCAGTCACCGAAAAGTGAGATAAGTGAGAATGAGCTACTGTCATGTAGCTTAGCCACCGTGAAGCAGTAAAAGGAAGTCACAGGCCAAGGTCTGGTGCACATACAGACATTTGTTAAATGAACATTTTTATTAGCAAGTAGGCACAATGCAGTTAATACAAACTCTTCTGTAAGCTCGATAAAGTCCTAGCTTTCTGACTTGCTATACCTTAAATAAAATGTTCTCTTTGGGCATCTTTCACAGTATTTTAGAAGCAGGATTCAGCTATACTCAGCCAGGTCCAAGCAACAGAAAGTCTCCCAACCTTTTGGCTGGCACAGGATCACTAAGTGATTGAGACTCTAGAACCATGTCCAAGGCTTCAGGTCACCGGCCTCACTTGTCTTAGCTGTCTACACACAGGCTGTGGGTGACTCTAAAAGATGTTTTGTCAAACTACTTATCTTGATATCTTTAATTTCACCACTGAGATATCTTTCCTAACATTTACCTAACATTTGTGCTGATTAACAAAGCACTCATTTCACCAAAGAAAACCCAGTTTGGCATTTAGTAAGTTGATTAGAGGAACAGAGAACAGAAATCCCGAGTGGCTGCCTCTGGAATAGCTGCTCATTCCTCTGGCATGCGGCTTTCAGATTAGAATGCTAACTGTCTCTAGATTGTAAATTAAACACACACACACACACACACACACACACACCTTCCTCTTGTCTGTGCTGAAAAATTTAAAGTTGTAGATATTGTAATAAAAATATCTTAAGAAACATTAGTAGAGTGGAAAGAAAATTGACTCATTCTAAAATAAAAGCTTTGAAACACACACTCCTGGCTTGGGATTATGGCTTCACTTAGTTGATAGATCATTTTAATAATTTATCTTCTTCATCCGTTGAAAGGCAGTAGAATTTTAAGTAGTGTTGTGACCATTACCAGCATAACCTGTTAAACCCAGGGTCTGATTACAGGGGATGCTAAGTGCTGACTCCCTTTCCCATCCATGTAGAGTCTTTATTTAACTCATCAAGGACAGCCCCTTCCAAGAAAGATTGGAGATTTCAGACCATGTGCTCATCTAAAGCATCTGATCAACTTCGCCACTAATCAAAGCACTCTTTCCTCCTTGGTAAAAAACACATTGTTTTCTTACTAGGTGAAAACCTTCACTAAAGGCTTGCTGGTCTCAGGACTCAATTACAGGCTCCTGAACATGTACACACTTTGTTTCTTTTGAAGTAAAGTCCCGGTCATGTAGCTTCTATTCTTTGCGGCTGTTTCCTAACAGCGTGGAACTTTATCTCTCTATACCTGCGCCCTGCTAATCCCAGAAAAGGTCTTATTAGTTCTCCTCTGGAAACCTCGTGATCAGATGTTTAAGCATCAAGAATTATTTTGTCTTGTTCTTTCTTGGGAGTAAACAGAAAAAGAGAGAGATTATTTATTTGGGATATTTCCTCAGCAACAGTTATTTTGGTTGCTTTATTTTTTTTTTTCTCTACCACCCAACTGGAATTACTTTTGATAAGACTTCGTTAATTTTAATAGTCAAAGTACATTTATTTATTGACTGTTTACCTGGTAATAGGCTTTCTGATATGAGCCAGAGCCACGGTCATGAGAGAATAGAAGGATTTGTAAATTTCTAAATTTTTTCAGGGTTGGATTTTTGTTGTTGTTGTTATTATTATTCTGTTGCTTTCATTTGAGAGGAAAAGGAGCTGTGGGCTGAAGAGAAGAGGTAAGAAAGTTCCACAGCCAGTCTTCCTAGAAAGGGGTGGCTACTCTCAAGGACTTTCCTTCCAAATATACTTTGATGGTTTCATTTATCTTTTCTGTTATAAAGCTGGGATCTAAGTTCATTCATTTATATCCAAAGAGATTATAGAGCCCCTAGTATAACCCAGGTTTTATGCTGGATGCTGGCCATTTACCATGACAAAAGAGAAGACATAATTCGTGCCCCTTGTGGAATTTATGGTTTTGGCTTTCACAGCAACATGGGTCTCACCTTTATAAAGTTGTCATTTTATATTATCTGTATGATTCTCTTACTAATTTTATAGTTACTCTGAGCTCTATCTGGGGAAACCTCTGTTTTGCACTTAAGACCTTGGGGAGGGTGAGGGAATGGGATAGGCTGGTGATGGGTAGTAAGGAGGGCACGTATTGCATGGTGCACTGGGTGTTATATGCAACTAATGAATCATGGAACTTTACATCAAAAACCAGGGATGGTGACTAACATAATATAATAAAAATATTATTATAATAAAAAAAAAGACCTTTCATCCCGTTGGATGAGGCTCACATTGTCAAGGATAGCCTCCTGTACTTAAAGTTGGTTGATCGAGATGTTAACCTCATCTGCACAATACCTCCACAGCAACACCTAGAGTCGTGTTTGAATAACTGAGCCCTATAGCCGATCCAGGTTGACACATAGGATTACCCAGATGTCACATAAAATTATAATCAGACATCTGGTTTAACGTACAGTTGAAGGAATACCAGAAACTGCTTTTACGGGTTCCTATTTATAATTTCTAACTCTTCTACGTGCTTATTTTTCTACTTTGTTTTACTCTATACTTTCTAATCTGACTTCATTTATTATTCCTTCTCTCTCTTTTCAATAATTTTACTAAGATAAAACTTAACAAATGCTAAAATCCACCTATTTCAAGTGTACAATTCAGTGAGTTTTAGTAAATTTATACGATACTGCAGCCATCACCAGCATCCAGCTCTAAGTTTGTTCCTTTAACTCCCCAAATCCGCTCCTGCCCATCTGCAGTCAGTTTCCACTCCTGCTTCACCCAGGCAACCACTGGGGTGGTTGTTTTTGCCCCTGTGTTTCTTTTTCTAGACCCTTCCATTTTTTATGGATTTGCAGTTTGTTTTTTGACTCTTCCGTGTAGTTCTCCTTAGAGATTTCACCCAGCCCTCACCTTCTCTAGGGAGACAGCTGGGCCCTCTCCTCCTGCTCCAGCACACGGCCCCTCCCCACTCCCCACCCCCTTGGCTGCTCCATTTTCTTCCCTCCCCTGGTATAGCACTTAATCATGCTCTGACATTCTACATCTTTCATTATTTACTGTATGGATTGTTTATTGTTGGAATCTCCACCGCAATGTAAGCACTAAGAAGGCAAGGATATTGGTTGTTTTTGTTTTCTAATGTATCTTGCATGTTTAGAAAAAATGTCTGACACATAATAGGTTCTCAATGTCTGTTTATTCATTGAATAAATTAATCAGTGGTCCCTTATGGATATATTTAATGGTTACATGCAACGGGGGGCTACAGGACTTTTTATTCCCACATAGGTTGTCAGCTTCTGTCATATGCCCCTCACCCCCAAAAAATTTAGGTAAGGGATACTCATTGTGCTAGTGTATGATATTCCATTGTTATATTTGACAGGTATAACTTCCCAGGGTCTAGAAGATAAAATAATTTTATTAGATGTATTTTTTTTTATCTAAGTGTACTACATGGACAACTAATAAGTAGTAGAGACAGGATTTAAATAATTTTGTTTGGTGAATATTTACTAAAACCTGGCATTGTTATTCATACTAGAATGGTGAACAAGTTAGAAAGAATACTTGGCTCTCGAAAGGTTACATTCTAATCAAAATAACAAACTGGTAAAATGAGTATATTGTGGAGACAATAAATCAGGGAAAGGATGGGAAGTTCTTAGGGGAGGGGTGTTGAGAATTACCTCTTACCATAGGTTGGCCAGGGGAAGCCTCCCTTGAGAAGATGGCATTTGAGAAGGGGGTGAGGAGATCAGGGAGAAGAGCGTCCCTGGTGGAGAGGAAAGTCAGTGCAGGCACATGTACAGGTGGTGAGTGTGTGTGATGCTTGAGGAAAGGAGGCCCCTGGGCTTTAGGAATGGGAGCAATCAGGGGCCAGGTGGTGAGGGGTCTTTTTACTCTCAGTGAAATGGGAAGGCGTTTGAAGATTGGACCAGGGAGTGGCATAATCTAATTTACATTTTAAAATGATCTCTCAGGATGCTGTTTTAGAAAAGAGTATAATCAAATGAGGGAGCACAGTGGGGACAATTGCAGTAATCCAGATAAAGGAAGGTAGAGACTGGGTGGTAGCAGCGGAGGGAGTGGGAAATGATCGATTCTGAATCCGTTCTTGGAAGTCAAGCCAACAGGACTTGCCCACCAGCGGGGTATGGGTTGTGAGGTACAAACGGGAGTCAAGGATAACACCAGTCTGCCTGACAGAAAGCCTAGAGCTTACCCTTTCCCTATTGCACACTTCCTCCTTCTTCTACACTGTGGGGTCCACTTGGCAGTGTTTCCCTAAAACATAGCTCTGACCTGTGCATCATGAACTACTGATGGTGTCCGTCTCAGCAGATCTGTCATCCCTCCTCCAAAACCAACAGGACCATGAGCTAACCGCCTCACTTTCATGTCCCCCTGTATCTTCTCTCTCTTGGTTTGCCTGGATGGGATCGGACTCAGTTCCCGAATCTCTCAAGTCTTTGCCAGACGCTCTTTTTGCTGTATCACCCACAGGATATAACAAAGGTCAGGAGTCTACTGATTTAAAACCAGCTCTTGTAAACTAAAATTCCAGTCAGTTTCTGATTGGGGGACGACAGTGCCATTCAGAAATAGACAAGTGGAGGACACTGACTCAAAGCTAAGCAACTGCTGTAAAACAAAATGGCCTTTAAAAATATTAGATCACACAAAACTGCTGAGTAGATGTACTTCCAGTTTGAAAGTATGGCCTAATTGTAATCTTCTCCTCCTGGTTTTTGTTCCATCCATGGTCCAACTATACTGAGGTTGGAGGGAGTTAGGAAATAAACTGTTGTCTTTTTACAAATAAAAAGAAAGTTAAGCATCATCTACATTTACATAGTGCTGAACATTGTCATTAATGTTGGAATACTTGAGTTCCCCACCTTTTGTGTAATATGCATCTCTTTGAAATATGAATTTAGTATTACAAATGGCAAGAGACAACTTTTTCTGACCAACTGACTAACAATTTATTAAAGTTCAGAATGAGAAATGAGGAAATCACAACTTAGAAGCTTAGAGATTCCTGTAAATTGTTAATATTTTATTTGATTTGTGTTGGTTAACATTATGTAATAATTGGAATTCATTTTTCTTTTATTGCTTCCAAACCCACCAATTAATTTTTGTGTATATACACACATACACATACACACACACATATGTGTATGCATGCATACATATATATATATGCTGTACATATATATGTATACATACATATATAGATGCATTTTGTGTAGATATATATGCATTTTTTCCTTTTGTGCTTTTACTGTTTTACCCTGGTTCAATATTATAATATTATTGTATTATATAAAACATTACGTTGTTTTTCTCTTTTTCAGCCTCAGAGGGCTAGCCCATCCTTAATTGTAGTGAGTTAACCTAGAAACTTTCTCAGTTATTAATTTCTTAAAAAGGATTTGATTGTACAAAAACAACTACTTGGCCATGTAAACATTTAGATGGATATTTGCTATTCTATGCAAATTCATCCCGCGCTTTAAAAAAAGTACATTTTTAAGCATTTCTTTCTATTATGAGAACATTAATAAGGAGAGAAACCTTTCTTTTTCAGCACAATTCCCAAAGTACTTTTGGTTGTATTAGTTTGTTTTCCAATTATATGCATAAAAGAAAAGGGCAAAGAAGAGGAAGGGAATTGCACAATGAAATCGAATACATTAACTTCATCAGAAACTGTTTCTCTTTTGGAGATAAGAAAGTATTCATTACATAGCCCCAAATTCCAAGGACCTTTATATATCTCTAGAAGTAAAATTTGCTTAGACCTAGGATTTGGGCTAATTAGAGTTATTGTGATATTCTATATGCCTTTGCTTTTTTCTGCATCTGTGAATGGCTTGATTAGGAATATTCAGATTTAAGACAAAGCTGTAGTAGTTTTTCAAAGAAGAAAAATCATGGAATTATAAAAATTCTGACTTGCAAGAATTGTCTTAATGCTGTGGCTATTTATCACTGGCACCTTCTGCTTTCTTCTTATATTAATTTTGTAACATTAACATCAGTAGACTAAAAGGACATAATGTTTTGACTGTGGAAATAATATACATAACTCTACAAATATGTAGGTAAATATGATTTCTCTATGTATTTTTTAGAAAGATTTTCCATATCTAAAACGCTCTTAATTTAAAAAAAAAACAGGCAAATTTTAAAACTGGATTACTTGTATATTTGCTACAAATATGTGATATGTGTCAAGTTACTACTAGAGGAACATAAATGTCTCTACATATTATTTTAATCATTGATTTTATAATGTCTTATCAAAACAAAAACAAAAGGAAGAAATTTATATATACATATATTTTTTCCCATGAGTACTGTGTCTGTTTAGGTACTCTAAGAAGCAGAGGTTAGGATGGAATAAGACATTTGAAAGACTTACCAGACAGAATGCCTGTGAAGGATACAGGGATGAAAGTGGAAGAACAGGTCTGATACCTGAGGAGGGAGAGAGGCAAAAGGGATTGAGTAGGAAAAGCCCCAGAGTACTGGCAGTATTGGCCATGGTCCCTCACAAAATTGCCTTTTAGCATCTGTCACCAAACGGAAATGGCTGGATCCTGGTCCTGTTGCCATAGTTAGTAGTTGATTAGAGCAGGCTGGAGGCCCATGGCCTCAGCAGAAGGGCATCTCTGGACTCTAGTTAAACCAGCCAACCGTGATCCTCAAACAGTAAAGATATGACAAGCATCCTTCCTTGGCTACCACAAATATAAGTGAAAACAAAAGATAGTTCTAAATGTTCTTTCATAGTATTTCTTTGCAATAGAAAAGTGTGAGTGTGTGTTTTTCCAAATGTAATTGGTGTTTCTGTCTACATTCCTAATTTTCTGTGGCCAAACAAGGAGAGGAAATGATTGTAGGGTACTTATTTTTAAAAACTGCTGAGAATTCAAATAATAATACTCCTATATGTGCAGGAGGAAAACCAAAGTGGAGGCCAGTGCCTGTGATTGTGCAGGTCTGCCAGTGTTTATTTTGTTTGCCTATTTGTTTGGTTTTTCCTTTGAGCATTCAATTATTTATACATCAACTTCTCCCTTTGAACTAGGAAGTAAATTCTTTCTGAGTGTGTGCCTTTTTCTCTTTTCCATTGTTAAGGTTTTAAAGAAGATCATAGACTCAAATAAACTAGTTTTTCTGGTCTGGCTCATCCAGGAAGTAATCAAATAAAGCCTTTGCTAAATTCTCACTTTTTTTTTTTTAATTCTTCTTTCTTTTGGCTTCCCACTTGCCCATCTCAGCAACCAGCCATCCTTCAAATAATTACGCATCATTATTTACTCCCCAAGGGAATTTTACAGTAAAAAGGAATTTGTAAGGCTCTCTGGCCTTCAAGACCCTAAAAAGGATACACTTTCAGTGGTGAAATTTCAAGTCTTTTTTAGGGTCTAAGTTGTGGGAGAGAAGATGCAGGAATTTAGACCAAAGACCATGGTAGTAGCGTTCAAGTCGGCTGATGTCACACCTGGCCCTAAAATTATATCATTTCAGTACCTTCTCATCAAAACATCCCTAAACTCCTCCAGTATCTGGGTCCTCTGGATCTCCCTTCCTTGTGTTAAGCAAAATTAGTACCAAAATTGTTACAGCACCATTCTCTAAGTGAACCTAATCTGTAATGACCACAAAATTCACTCCGACTTCACAGAGTCCTGATGTTGGGAAGAGACCTTCCCTGCTCTCACAGACCCTTATTGGATCAAATAGTGTGAAAATATGAAATTTGAATGAGAATGTTCTCTGCCAGCAGTGGACTGTGTAATATTACTACCAGGAAAGTCTAGATGCCCCAGAAAATCATCAATAAAACAAAAACATTTTAAGACTTTCAGAACTTTTCCTATTATTTATGGACTATTGAAGAAATAAAATGATGTGACTCCAGAATGCTCTCTCTACATATGGATTTAGGTTTAATATTTCAAAGAAAAGAATATTTGAAAGGCAGAAAATTCATGTATAAGAAGAATGGCTCTTGGAAAATATGTAGCTAATTTTATATGCAGAAAAAAATGTTTGATAAAAGTCAAAAGGAGGAGAAATTTCAGTTGGGCTTCAGGATGGAAAGTTTAGCAGTCAGGCTGAGTTGAGCAGGGAGGGGATATCTACTATATAGACGCTTAGAAGTAGGAGTGATTCTGCTGTTTGCCAGACTACTGCAAAAGCTAACCATTGATTCAGAGACTGACAGGTAGAGATTTGTTATTTGCTAAGATAATGCATGTTTTAAAACAGGATTTGCAGGGCACCTGGGTGGCTCAGTCGGTTAAGTGTCAGACTCTTGATTTTGGCTCCGATCATGATCGGAGGTGGTGAGATTGAGCTCTACATTGGGCTACATGCTCAGTTGGGGAGTCTGCCTGGGATTCTCTCTCTCCCTCTGTCCCTCCCCCCACGTGCTCTAAGTAAGTAAATAAAATCTTTTAAAAAATAAAAATAAATAAAAATAAAACAAGATTTCCTACCTTATCATCTTATCATGCATAAGAATCTTGTAGGGTATTTTGTTTTATTTTTTTTGTTGTTTTTTTAGAGTAGTGTTGAGTTGCATCCTTAGTAAAAGTTTGATTCAGTAGATTTGAAGGTTTCCCAGAAATCTGCATTTTAACCAAGCATTTAGATGACTTCCCCTTCTTTTTTTAAACTACTTTATTGAGATATAATTCACACACCATAAAATTTGCCATTTAAAGTATGCAGTTAAGTGGGTTTTTGTATAGTTGTGTCGATATCATCACAGGCTAATTTTTGGTCATTTTCATGACCACAAGTAGAAAACCCAAACTCATTAGGAGCCAGTCTGCATTCTCCTACAATACCTCCCAGCCCTAGACAATCACTAATCTACTTTCTGTGCACAGATTTGCCAATTCTAGATATTGTTTTTTATTTTTTAAAATATTTTATTTATTTATTTAGTAGAGAGAGAGAGAGAAAGAGGGAGAGAGAGAGAGCACAAGCAGGAGGAGCAGCAGGCAGAGGGAGAAGGAGAAGCAGGCTCCCTCCTTATAGGGAGCCTGATGCAGGACTTTATCTCAGGTCCCTGGGATCATGACCTGAGCTGAAGGCAAACACTTAACCCACTGAGCCACCCAGGTGTCCCTAGACCTTTTATGTAAATTGTATCATGTAAAGGTAGTCTTTTATGACTGCTTTTCTCATGTAATGTAATGTTTTTAAGGTTTATTCAGTTTTAACATGTATCACTGCTTTATTCCTACTTATGTGCAAGTAGTGTTCCATTGTATGGATATACTACATCTTTTTTAGTCATTCGTCAGTTGATGGACTTTGGATTGTGTCCATTATTTGGCTGTTACGAATAATGCTGTTGTGAACATTTGTGTGTGTACAAGTTTCTGCATGCACATATATTTTTCTTACTCTTGAGTATATACCTGGGAGTGAAATTGCTGAGTCTTGTGGTAATTCTATTTTGTTGATCTCCCGAACTCTTTCTTGAGTGATCTCAAGCCTGCAGTTTTCTCTCCACACTTAAAGAAACACTAATTTAAGTAATGATTTGGGGATCAGAATGCAGGAGGAAAAAGAGATATTTCTTGTATCCAAATAATGAAAACCCTAGATTCCATAAAGGGAGCAAGGATTAGAAAGAGAATGAGACAGCATTAGAAAATAATAAAACACTGGGTAATGATGTGAGGCTAATGTCATTCATTGGAAAGTTAGAAATATAAAAGCAAAAATCAGAAAGGAAACAAAGATGGTTTTTATCTAGATGGGAACAGTCTCAAAGGTTAAAAAAAAAAAAACTCTTGTAAGGTGGTATAGAGAGAAAATAATAGTAAAAACAGAGTGGATCTTAGTGAGATTTATTTTTAAAAACAGAGTTTTAAAGCACAACTGAATTTCAGAAGGAAGAACTTTCACAGGTGCCATGGAAGAGAAGTGACCTGAGGTAAACTACCTAAGAACAAAATAAACATCAGGGTGAGGGAATGGGAGAGAGATAATAAAATTCATCAGGATTTATTTTTAAAAGTACAAATGAACAAAATAAAAGTCTTTTAACAGAATACTTGTGTTTAATTATATTTTGCATTATTTTTAAAGTTGCTAGTAATTTATTTTATTTTATTTTTTTTACAAAAGTTAGTTTTTGCTCAGTGTTAGACAGATTTTGCTTTCTGGAATAGGATGTCCACAGATGTGCTGTGTCAGGTTTAAAAAAAGAGGCTTCTTATTGCATGAAGAATTTCAGAACTTTTAGTCAATCATACTTTTTGAAAACAGACAGTGGGAAAAAACTGGCAGTGTATACCACTGTTAGTATACGGAAATATCCATTTTCACCCTTCTTGCCACATTTTTNTACATAGAACATTTTTATGTTTCTTCAAGTGAGACCAACCCAGAATCTCATTAGTTACTGCATCCAGCTCAAATCCACATCTCTGAACGATGTGTAGCCCTCTATATCAGGTCAAGATTTGGTTCCTTCTGGTTGAATGAAGTATAAACTGAAGACCGATAACTGCAATATACACTTCTCCCATGAAAAATTAAAGTACAAGAAACACAGCCTTCACTTGTCTATAGTAATTTTTAAATCTTGTTAGTCAGAAAGAGCAAGGGACCCCTTTCCCAGTGCCCTCCGTGACCCAAGATTTCAGTCTCTGAGAGATCCTCCTTGTCCGTTGTTCTACCTGGCCATCTCTGAAGAGACCCTTCTCATAAGCTGCATGCTTTCATAGCTGACTTCCTGTTGATACAGATTCGGATGCCCAGAGACTGCTTTACTCATAGAATGGACACAGATTGTTGCAGGTCATGCTTGTGGATTCCTTGGCAACGTAATTCCTCAGAAACATTGTAGTCTTCTAATCTGTTGCCTTTAAGGTGGTTCTCCGTGCAAGGAACCACATCTAAATTTCTCTTCTTGATACAGCTTTAAGCCTCATGACTCCATCCTTCTACTTAGCTCTGTTTCCTGCCACTTTCCCAGTGGAGGTGTGCCCCTCTGATCTCTCTCCCAGAGAATTTGCTGATCTCCCCTCACCTCTTCTCTCCCCAGACTTTGAACTTAATGCCTCCTTTTAACCTTGAGGCCTTGAGAAAGGATAACCCTTGATTGGATGACAACAGCCTAAGCCTGATTGTTGCCAGAGAACTGTTCCCCACTTCTGGTAGACAGCTCTTTTGTTGTGTTGTTGTTGTTGTTGTNGTTGTTGTTGTTGTTGTTGTTGTTGTTGTTGTTGTTAAATCTTCATTTATTATTATCCATGTTATGTAGTACATGGCAGAATTCTGCTAGAAATCACATGTTTTCATCAAATATGGATTAAATCCAAATATAGCAAGCCCTAACTAATAAAAAGCCTATTTCTTGCAGCTCTTTTCTTTTTCTTTCTTTCTTTTTTTTTTTTAATTATTTGTCCAACTTAAATCTTACCTGAAGGTAATAAAAGACATTTTGGACCACAGCTTTACTCCCTTCTAAGGATACCTCTTGGCAGCTACGGCTTATAATTACTGTACTTTAGGATACAGAGTTTTTTGGGTTTCTTTGTTTTTTGGTAATCTTTTCAAGCTCATAAATTGGTGATTCTCCTTCAGTTCAGATTGCCAACATAAACAGAGAGCACCTGCCATTTTAAAGTGGTTTTATTTTTATCTCAGCCTGAAGGCTGGCTAGTCCTAGACTGAGTTTGTCTCTCTCTTGAAGACTGCTGAACACAGTAAAAAAGGAGTCAAAGCACATCAGCATTTGAGTATTTCCTAATATTTCTTCTAATATTTAAAGTCCCAGTTGGCCTCTGGTTTGCCTTCCAAGGAATAGCAGTTGACAATATGACCAAATATTTTGCTACAAATAGCAAAGGTCCCAGATTTCCAAGTCTGTATTAGCCCAGGCTTCAGGGTCTGGTGTCTACTAAAGGCAATTCCATAAACTTGTGTTCTGTCATGCGTAGCACCCTATTTTTAAATATAATACCAAATATGGTATTAGTTTGGATTAGGTTCAGCTCTGAGTGACAGAGATTGTGATGAGCAAGGTGGAGATGTATTTCTTTTTTTTTCCATAAAAGAAGATTGAAGGTAAACTCTGAAAACTGTTGCAGAGCTTGATGGAATCAGGAAGCCAGGAGTCTTCTGTCGTTTGGCTTTACCATTCTCAACAGTTAGTATTCACCTTGTGGTTTCAAAGGGCAGGTTAAGCTACAGGTATTATATCCAGTTTTGAGGGAGAAGCAAAGAGAAGAGAATGAGAGGGACTGGGCTCTTTCCTTTAAGGCCACTCTCTGAAGTCCATATTATGTATGAAACTCATCAGTGGCCGAAACTTACATGGTCACATAAGGGAGATTGAATAACCAACTGCCCAGCTAAATGTCTATATCCATGCAAGAGAGTGAAAATTAACATTGGAGGATAATTAGCAGTCTCTGTAATAATTCCTCTGTTTAATATTAAATGCTTGATATTATCTTTGAATTTGATTATGTCTGTGTACCCAATTTTACTTAATAAAGTGACGTCCAATATTATTATTCACTCCTTGGGCAAATTTTGAAAATCTGTGAATGGTTGTTTAATCTAAAGATACTGAGTTTGTGAAATAAATTTAAGTGGATTCATTTCTTTTCCAGATTTTCAATTATCTATCATCCTAGCCTGAAGCTTTTTATAACAAATAATTTAGAGTAGTAAAATTAAATAGTTTTTAAAAACCAATAGAATATTCTCTAATCATGTATTTATATCTCTGTCATTCCCAATCATATTTGTATTCCCCATAAAAAACCTAATTCAATAAATTCCTTGCTCTTAAATTAAGAGAGAGTTATTTGACCATTCCTCAAAACATTAGAAGTTATTGAAATTAATGTTGGTTGTTATTTAGGAACTTTTTTCTTTAGCTCAGAGAGTAAATGATTGTACATTTGTTAGTTCTTTGATGGTAGAAATTTGATCATGAATGTTTTGTCTGGAGAAGTGGAAATTAAGAGGCCAGAAAAACATACCTTTGAATTTAGGAAACTGTCCATACATCAAAAAGAAGTGAGGTGTTAGACCTTTAGCTCCAGAAGAGCAGGAAACACCCTTGATTTTGCTCATCCCAGCTTACGAAATACTTCACAGGGCCTGACATGCGGAAGGTGCTCATTATACATCTGCTCGATGAATTACTAGAGATGATTACCCATATCATTAAAAATTTGTTCTATTAGAATGTTTATATTAGTTTATGCTTGAATGCAATTTTATATACATTTTAAACCTTTTTTGGGGCATTCTTCTTATTAAAAAAGTGTAAGATACACCATGCTGTACCTTATATTTTTATCTCTTACTGTGGCATTAAAGGGTAATCTGTAGGAAAGCATAATCTTTCCCTAGACATCAACTCTAAAGGTTAAAGCTGTATTCTACAACACTTGAGTTTTTCCTTAATAAACATCTCTACTTTTTCCGTATATGAATTTCACTAAATCTTTCTAAAACTTATTTTTTTATGTCTGAAGATTATATTGTTGCTTGGAAATGTGTATTTTCTGATGTATCATTTGTTTTTCAAAGAAAAAAATCTTTTAAACTCCCCCCAATATTAAACAATTAACTATTTTTTAAATACATATTAATTTCCTGTTAATGAAAACCTGATTGGCTAAACAAAGATACACGTCAGTATTATCCTTGTTTGAAATAATACAAGTATCGCATAGGAAAATGAGTTATTAAAATTCTGTCCGTAGCTGTAGGTAATGGCACAGTAGTGGGAAAACAGCCTCCAGATTTTTAGAACATCGACATTTCAAATGGTTTTAGAGAAGTGAAATTAGAATACTTAAAAATAACTTATTTACAGTGGTATGAAATGTTGATTTGATATTTCCAAATATCATATACATCTTCGTCACACTGGACAGATGGTTGGATTTAGCCCAGTGGTTAAAATCCATGTATTCTGTCTACCTTGCCACCCCAGCTTTCTCCTCTGGTAAGGCAAGAGAATAATATATCTCAGTGGAGGAGAGTTCAAGAATGAGGAAGGCATGCAACTGTGTTGCCCCACTTACAAAGAACTTAACAAGCAAACATAGCCCCTGTCCGTTATTGCTGTCTAAATATTGATTCATATTTCAGCCAGTCAGGTAACAGTTAAGATTCCCTATATTATAGTCGGAAAATTATGCTAGTCACAACTTCTAGCTACAGAAATTAATCACAACTTCCACCTATATTTGTTGTTGAATTAACAAAATGTGTAATTTTCTTTTGTGTAAAATACACATAACAAAATTTACCATTTTAACCATTTTAAAGTGTATAGTTCAGTGGCATTAAGTACACTCACTTTGTGGCTTGATGACCATTACCATCATGCCTCTCCAGAAGGTTTTCCTCTCCCCAGACTGAAGCTTTTTAACTCTTAGACTCCATTAAACAAGGACTTCCCTTCCCCTTCCCCACCCCCAGCCTCTGGTAACCACTATTCCGAGTTGTCTCTTTGAATTTGCCTATTCTAAGGACCTCTTGTAAATGGAAGCATGTGGTACTTGTCCTTTTGTGTCTGATTTATTCCACTATTGAGCGTATTGTTTTCAGGGTTCATCCATGTTGTAGCATGTATCAGAATTTCATTCCTTCTTGTAGCTGAATAATATTCCTCTGTGTGTGTTTGTGTGTGCGTGTGTGTGTGTGTGTGTGTGTGTGTGTGTGTGTGTGAGACCCATTTGGCTTATCCATTCATCCATCAGTGGAAATGGAATTTGGGTTGTTTTCACCTTTTGGCTCTTGTGAGTAATGCATGTACAAATGGTGTACAAATATCTGTCTGAGTCCATTCTTCCACTTTTTTGGGGTATAAACCCAGAAATGAAATTGCTAGATCATATGGTAATTCTGTTTTAATTTTCTGAGGAACTTCCATATTGTTTTCACCATGTTTATACCACTTTACATTCCCATCAGAAATGCACAAGGGTTTTAGTTCAACCACATCCTGACCAAAGCTTTTTTTTTTTTCTTTTCTTTCCTTTTTCTTTCTTTCTCCCCCCCCCCTTACAAAAGCTGTCCAAATGGGTATGAAGTGATTGATTTGGTTTATGGAGAGATGAAACGTAACGTGGTGAGGTAGATGTCCTCCTACACTTGGCATTTACACTTAGCCTCTCTCCTGTTCTGCAATGACACGGCTAGACTGGACAGTAAATTCTGTGGGGACGGGAAGAATGCTTGCCACTATTTTTCAGCTTTTAATGTAATAGGTGTTTAATACATGCTGAATGGGAGAAGGCATGAATAAAAATATAAGAAAACATAAATGAATGAAGAAACAGACTAACGCATTTTAGAATTTCTATAGAAATAATTGCTAATTTTCCTTTTGTCGATCAGACAAGCTATGGAAACCTTCAGGAACCCCAAAACTCCAAAGCTGACTTCAAGAGTCTTGCCATGTTTTTCTACTTAAAAATATACACTCTCACAACAGTAATATTCACTGGCTTTTTACTATGTTCTAGGAACTGTTGTTAGAATTTTCCTCAATTTATCTCATTAATCTTCATGATAGTCCTGTATCAGGGGACTATGATCCTTATGCCCATCTAATAAAGGTAGAAATTAAGCCTCCAGGTATATGATTTGCTTGGGGACCATAAGCTCCTAAGAGTCAGAGTGAGGACTTGATTCTAAGTGTGTCTAGCTCTAGAAACTAACCTCCTAACCAACATAATGTATTGCTCATTAGAATGCCTGTATTTAGTTAGCATTTTCTTAATTACTGCCCAGGCTAAATTGTAATACTTGCTTTAAATACTTCACAAAACATTCTTACATTAAAACGTAATCAAAGTAAATAGATCAGAGGTCAGAATAAAAAAGGCTGAAGAGTCAGATTAGCTGTATTTTAGAAGTCTCCAAAGGCACGGGGAACCTACTTCTACCTTCATTTCATAGCCATCCGAAGTCTTCAACGATAAATGTGCATTGCATTTTCTTTTATTAACTTTTCTCATCTTATTTATAGGAATGAGAGACTTAATGTATAGATAAGTACGTATTTGTTCTGTGATTAGTGGCACTTCAGGAAATACTCTTCCTCCAACGTTCTTTCCTTATATTTTTTAAGATTTTATTTATTTATTTGCCAGAGAGAGAGAGAGAGAACAAACAGGGGGAGCGGCAGGCTGAGGGAGAAGCAGGCTTCCTGCTGAGCAAGGAGCCTGATGCAGGATTCGATTCCAGGACCCTGGAATTATGATGTGAGCTGAAGACAGAGGATTAACTGACTGAGCCACCCAGGCATCCCAGGTTCTTTCCTTATTGTCTCTGCAAGAATACTTGAAATTCTCGTATCATGCACTCAGGTTAGGGGATTGAAAGGAAAGCAGTTGTGAAAATGCAAATGCTCTCCTAAAAAGTTGATACATGAAGCCCTTATCAGCCATCAACACTAGCAGGAGGTAGTTGTTCAGAAAGAGAAGGATCTTGAGAGAATGAACTGTAAGAAAAATAGCAGAGAGTCTGGTAGCCTTGAATAAGCTGGAGCTTATGAAAAATATCTACAGACGGTTTTTAGGAAAAATAAATAAATAAATAAAAATAGGTGAAGAAAAGAAGGGCCTCTTGTGGCCTGTAAGGAGCTCTGAGCAAAGGATACAGATCATTGATATAACTTTTAACTTGTCATTTAAAACAAAATCATGTATTCTATTAATTCAGCAAGTAATATAGCTGGGGGTGGTGACTAGCCTCATTTTATGATCTCCAAACCACTCAGGCTCAATGAAATACCCAGTTGCTCTAAGTCTCCAGCCACGATGGGTGGTCTCTTAGTCACGGATGTAAAATGACGGGGACTACCATTATTGGCCACTTATAAAGTAAGAGAGAGCAGATTCCAGAAACCACAGGTTTATATAAGCCTGACTTTAAATCACTGTAAAAATTATAAAATTGATGATTAAACTCGTTGTTTATCAATACTTAGTAATTAATGGAACAGTCAAGTGTCTTACTAAGAGTAAATCACTCCAGGAGTTTTGTTTTGTTTTTCTTTTTTTGGTAGGAGCGATAGGTTGAAAGATCAAAGGAGTTTCATTGGCAAGTGGTAATCATTGGAAGCAAGTGTGCATCCTCACACATGCACACACCACTTGAAAATTGCTACTGAAATAGCGCCAGCCTGCAGGAGTGCACCATGTCTCTCAGCTGTCTTGGGGCAAACATAGTAGAGAACCTGATAGATACTGTAACTTTAACTTGATTTAACAAGGCCTTTGGCAAAATCTGTTCTAGCAAAATCTGGAGTTGAACTCAAAACCCTAATTAAATTCACTAACTCTTCCTTCAATATGCAATTTGACCCCAAATTAAATAGACAAAGATCAAGAGAAAAGGTGAATGCACTCCCTTTATAATGTCTCCTGATTTTGACCTCCCCCCACCTTGAAACTGGGAAGAAAAATAAAACAGAATAAGACTGGGCAGAGAAAAAATAAGTTCTCTGATGACTCGTGACTAGTTGGTCATTTCCAAGGGCTTGAGCACCTCCCATCATACTCAGAGGTACATATATCAAATCCTCTGCCCTGAACATAGATAACAGAGTGAATATGAGTACTTTGAGATGAAGGCAAGTGAACTATAAGAATTACAAAAGGCCTAATTTTTTTTTTAAATGAAATAAGGGTAGAAGTTATCTGTGAAGCTACTCTTTCTTAGGGCGAGCTATTAAACTTTGCAGGCAGCTGGTGGTGTGTTCATAATACAGGATATGATTGGCAGCATCCTGGCCTCATGTCGTGGGTGCAAGCGTGCAGTCACACTGCCTGGGGGGGAAGATGTGGAGGAGGGCAGAGCCTGTCCTGTCCACTCAAAGAGCTTCTGTTATAACTTCTCTGACAACTGAACCCTCGTCTTGACATGTGATTCTTAATATCTCCGATAATTTTTCTTTAGTTACTACCTCAAATCTTAACTTACAGCTCTGTCATCTTTTTCTGTCCTTTAGGTACCGTGAAGGAGGTGCATTTGTGCTGTAGAAATAGTCAGCTGAGTGAGGGCCTTAAGAGGCAATCCTAAACCATTACTGTTGTCCCTTTCCTGTGAAACATGTTTTTATCAAAGACTCTAATAATAACATCAAACCAAACTTACCAAATTTGCAAATGATACAAACCTGGGAGGAATAGCTACGAGCACAATGGCACTGTTTAAAAAAATTAGAAGAGAATTTTAAAAATCTATGTTCAAGCTCTGTTTCTACCATTAACTAGTGGGCCTAAGTTTTCTTACAGATTAGAAAAAGTAAGATTCTGTGAGTTAAGCAGACTGCACATACAGCTAGGAACTGAGAAGAGACTGAAGCATAATTGAAACCCAGATCTGTTTGTCTAGAGGCGTGATATACTTGGGTAGCAAACTGAGTGGGAGGGCCTGGCAAGGAATACAGGGTGGAGACAAGGATGGTGACCAGGGTGACTGGCTTGGACACCTGGTGAAACTGCACATCCATCAGAATGGCAAGAAGGATGTTTACTTTTGGAAGCGAAGGTGACATTTCACATATATCAGAGAGGAGGTTTCTTTCAGACATTCCCATAGAACCATCTCTTATATACTTGGTGAAGAGATAATTTGGAAGACACCACCATAACATTACAGTGGTAACAGTGGCAAACCAGTGAAAGTGGATGGAGAGTAGATTGATATGGAAATGAGTACCAGTGCCCGAGCAGGATGGGACACCGACTTTAGGGAGTAGACACAGGAGATAGAACCCCACATGACACTTAGAAGCAGCAGGTGCAATAGCTGGCAAAGAGCTGGAGGGCACTGAGAGGATAGAAGCCACCAAAGGAGGAGAAAGGATCCAGAATTTGTAGAGTTTGGCCAGGGATGATGTAAAGACCCATCAGGATAAATAGAAAGGTGTGTTTGACTACTGGCCAGTATGTGCTGCAGTCTTTACTCTTCCTGCATTTCAGTTCCCCCGGGATTAAGCCTGATCAATTCTCCAAGACTTTTCCAAGAGCATTGTCACTTAGAAGTGATCTTATCAGCTGCCTCAGTATTCCAGAAAGTTGTCCAGAAAGCATCTGGCTTTGCTGTTCTCATGAGACTGACACGCTTTATAAGAACTCTCCTCAGATCTCCCTTCCTTATTAAGGTCTACGATGATGTGGCTTTGGCAGTACTTAGTATGGAAATCCAATTAGAAAGGATTATTGTTATTTACATCAAGCTAAATGTTAGTTTGCAGAGCAATAAGGCTGCTAAAATTTGATATTCAGATGATCCTAGTCTGCATTAATGGAAGAGGGTCAAGACCATGAGAAACAATAGCTGTATTTTTCTCTACATTGGTTAAACCGTATCTGTTATGTTCTATTCTGGGTGCCAAATTTTAAGAAAATTAATACATTTGAATGTATCAAGAAGAGGGTGAAATGAAAAATGTTCTGTAAATTGCTTTTTTTGTGATGAAAATACCTATAATGGTAACCAATTGGGCAAAGTTTTCAGAACAGAAAGCTCCATTCTGCTTCCTTTCTCCATTCCTCTAAAAGTATGGAGTGCTCCACAGACCACTCAGCAAATGCCTGCTTGACATCTGGAGAAGTTCAGCACTGCCAATCAGCAATCAAAAACTTTTTGCAGGGCCTCCTGGGCAGAACACAGAAAATAGATGAAAGAAAGAAAAATAATTCTAGTACATTGATGAACAAGTGGGTTTCTATTTAATTTGAGGGGATAGATTTTTTGCACACATTTCCACGGACACATAGATTTGGGAAATATTGGCTTAAAAGCATACACCTTTCTTGCTGCAGGATTCTTCCAGGTATTTAATATGTGAGTGTGCAAGTGACACAGTTTCCCAAATTTACTTGGCCTTTTTAAAATGGACCATCTTTAAGTTAGTACTTCCCAGGACACATTTTGGGACACTGATCTAGGAAGGAAGGAGAGGAGCAGAAAGAAGAGGAAGATGGGATTATGGTCTAACTGCAACCCCATGGTAAAACTTTGTGCAAAGGGGTGTGTAGCAGGAGGAAAATACTCCTTTTAACATCATTTTATTTTATTTTATTTTAATTTTATTTAATTTAATTTTATTTTATTTGCATCATGGTAAGTGTACTCTTTAATCTCCATCATCTATTTTACCCATCCCCTCACCCACCTCCCCTCTGTAACCATCGGTTTGTTCTCTTCAGTTAAGAGTCTGTTTCTTGGTTTGTATCTCTTTTTTTCCCCCTCTTTGCTTGTTTTGTTTCTGAAATTCCACATATGAGTGAGATCATATGGTATTTGTCTTTCTCTGACTAACTTATTTCACTTAGCATAATACTCTCTAGCTCCATCCATGTTGTTGCAAATGGCAAGATGTCATTCTTTTCTATGGCTGAGTAATATATATATACATACATATATATATATATATATATATATATATATATATATANTATATATATATATGTATATATATATACACACACACACACACACAACGATATATATACCTTCCCATCAAAGCAGCCTTGGATCTGAGATGAGACTCAGTCATTTTATTTAAGCCAAAACTGTGAAGAGCTTCAAAAGGGCCATGTGCTTGGATTTTCTTTTACTCTTCCTCCCCATCTATACTTCTGTCTGAAAGGAAGATATGTCTTACTTTGGTCCTATCAAAGCTAATATCTTCACTTAATCCTGCTCTGCTCTACTCTCCTCTGAGACATCAGACAATCTTCTGTAGTTAATTTATCTGCCTCCTTCTGCTCTCTCCAACTTTTAATATACTCTAGTTTCCTAATGCCAGAAATATACAAACACCAAATAACCCCAAATTGGCCTTTGATCTTGTCCATCCTTAATGGTAACAGCCCATCTCTTATTACTTAATGGGTGAAACTTTTTGGAAAGTATTGAATATATCAGTTGTCCACACTTCTTCCACTCACTATTTATTTCTAGGTGCACAGTGTTCTGACACTTACTATCATCTCTAATAATAAGAAATAATTATTTGCAAGAAGAAAAAATGCTATTTATAACCATAAGTACTTTCTGTAAGAGATGAAAACTGTTAAATGACTGGTCTTTTCTTCTGAAAAATCTTGATGGGTTTATTTATGTCTCTTTGGGGACCAGACCAGAAATGAATTGATCTGCGTGCTTTGGAGAACCAGAGATAATTCTAGAGGAAAGGAATAGCACAGGGGGACACCGAGGAGCCCAGTGAAATAACAGAAGATTACACTTCTTACAGTGTTCACATTTGCATATTTACATATGCATTTATGTATTTACATTTATATTTACATATACTCCTCCGCTCTATCAGCTGTTCTCCAGCAAATCTAACCAGCTGAATATAATGCTTGTCATCAATAGTTATCCGTATGTGTGGAAACTAGAAAGGGCTAGTTTCACATCCATCTTGGTGTTGGTGAAGCAGAAATAAATGCATGTAGAAGTCCTCTGGTTATATATCTCTACTCCCTTATGATGGGTATTATTTAATAAAAAAATCATATTTCTTCAACATTTGTTATACCAAACACTCATTTTTTCTCACTTCATCTTCACAATAATCCTATGAGTTACCACATAGTTTCATTCCTATTCTATAGATGAGGAAATCAGAACTTAAGAGTGGAGTTTTAGTGACTTGCCAAGGCTTACAGAATTAGTAAGTGGTGGGGCAGAAATTCATACTACCTTAGTTAGGTACTCAGTTTTTATTCATTGAATTTAATTAGCTTGAGAGTCATTGTGTAATTTAGCGAAATGGCTTGGGAGTATATTCATCAACTTTTTTTCTGGGATAGGATATTTTCTTAAATACTGACAAACAAGCAAGGACTCGTGCTGAGCTAATGCTTCTAATAGAATAACCTAGAAATCTATTATTGTATTGTGGTGCTATCAGCGGTAGTAAAAACTTTATTTGATTTCTGTTTTTCTCATTTATGCTACAAATGAAGAGGATAGCCTTAGGAAAGTGATTTGCCTGTCATTTGATCTTTATGAAGAAATTACACATAATTAACTTATTTCATTTTTAGTAAGTTACTAATTAGGTGATTCGTTGAGATTCCAAAGGATTAATCTTTTGGCTTCCAGCATGGTAGTAAAAAAGAATCCACTATCATAGAGAAAACAAAATCATCAGGAGTTCTTGAGCCCCCAAAGAAAATAAATGATTGAACAAAAAAATGGCAATGAGAGGCTTTAATCTGAGCATTTAAAGTGAAACAGAGATTTAAGAAATCTTATGATCAAAGTAGTCAAATTAAAATAGAAATAAATTATTTATTTAGCTGAGGGTAACATTTTTCTTTGTAATACTTATTTTTCCTAGAAATTAAGCCCATCATCTCAATTGTATCATAATATTTTAGATTTCACAGTATGAATTACTCAACTCCTATATTATTAAATTAAGCCTTATTGTTCCCAACATGGAGCTTAACATTTAGTATCTAAAGGTCATTGCTCTACAAACGTGAGATGTAAGAAATAAAGTTTAGCAGCTGTATCCCATTATACTAGTCAGAAAGGAAGGAAGGAAGGAATAAACAGCAGTGGGGATGAGTGGGACATGCTGAGCAATTAAATATCTTGTGAGCAGATCCGAGGATCCTGTTATTTTCCTCACATTTTGAGCTTGCATTTAGAATCAGGGAGGATATAGCAGTGTCAAGAATCAGAACTAATTTCAGATTTTTTTCATATGACCTTTCTTTGTTGGGTGAAAAGAAATTTCAGGAAAAAGTTATGGGAGATCTTGAAGTCTAATTATGATGATTTTGTTGGGTATTATTTATAGTAAAATTGCAGAGTTTCTAAGGAATGTCATACCCCCAGTGGATTGTGGTCACATTGCAAATCTTAGAGTTTTGCTGCTTAATTGCCTCTGTATTTGTTGCAGCAACATACCTAGCAGAGGATGTACCTAAAGGTAGTTTATTTAAGCACAACTATGTGAAAATGAAATTAAACAGAAAAGAATAGTCAAATAGTCACAACATTCCTCATTAAGCCTTTGCGTCCTTAGGGTTTGGTTTAGTTCATTGAAATCTCTCACCCTTTCGTTACAGGAGTGAAAACAGTCAAGAGAAAATTTGTGTCATTACCTGTTGATGAAAATTGTCAGTTAATGCCTTCCTGCAGATTTTACATGGAGAGGAGAACTTAGAACCCTTCCAATAAACTATCTATAAATCAGTAAGAAAATCACACTTGCACAGGAAAAGTGTCTTTTCTGAAATCATGGAAGTCATTAGTGGCAGAGCTAGGATCAGAATTCAGGATACCAAATGTCCAGTTCAGCCCTTCTTTCACTGTTCAGTTCTGAGTTTCTGCTCCCACAGTCCTAGGCCCCCAGTGTTAGCTGTGTCCTGATTAACTACAGAGTTGGACTGTGTCACCGTTGTTTTAAAAGCCACCCACAATTCTCCAGAACTCTGTGGGAAATGGCACAGAATTCTGTGGAACAAACCATGGAATTTCCCTCTCAGTTCAACAATGAGAGTAGCATAACTTGATGATTAGTGCCAGGCCAGGTGTTATTTTCAGCTAAACTGGGTTTTTTTCCTCCTTTAGTTTTACGTTTTTCTGAGTGGTATGTGAGTATCCCAGGAGATAGGCAAGATTAATCATGGGGGAAATGGTAATAAAATACTTAAACTTTTATTTGTATACAATATCTATTTTTGTTTATATAGTTATAATATAATTTAAAAAATGAAAATAGGGGTGTATGGGTAGCTTAGTTGGTTAAGAGTCCAACACTTGATTTCGGCTCAGGGCATGATCTCAGGGTCATGAGATCGAGCCCTGCATAGCACCCCTTGCTCAGCAGTCTGCTTGAGATTCTCCCTCTGCCTCTGCCCCACCCCCACTTGTCTGTATGCGTGCTCCCGCGCTCTCTTTCTCTCTAAAAGAAAGAAAGAGAGAAAGAAAGAAGCAGAAAAGGAACGGAGGGAGGGAAGGAAGGAAGGAAAGAAAGAAAAGAAAAAAGAAAAAAGAAATTGATGGTACTGCTTTTGTTTTTGTTAGGGGGTGCAGTATAAAAAATTTTAGAAACCACCTTCGGAAAGCAAGTCGTACCCATAAAAAGGAATGACTTTAAGGGCTGTTTATAAATTGTTATCACTGCACTTCACACAGTCCCTATTGGAATCCCTCAATATTCCTGTCATCAGTTTTCTCAGGTAAAACAAACCGTATTTTAACCTTCTGTCATCTCTGAAATGAACTTGGTTATTGTGTTTTCAGATATATATGTAACATTCAAAGGACAGCAGGTGGCTTTAGTTATGATCAGTTTGAACATTGAAATTAAAACAACAACAACAACAACTTTGCTCATCAGTAAGATTCCCTAAATAATTGACTACCCCCTGACCTTATCAAAAAACGATTCCTAGAGCTACATGCCAAGAGGATTGACCTTGGCTCATAAAATTTGAGGGTGCTGGTCGCTGCTTCTCACTTTATGCTTCATCTAGAAATGAGGAGTGCCTAGGCTACAAAGTCTAAATCACACATCTTCTACCATCAGGTCAATCTATCCCCCATAATCTCCTCTACTGCTCTTGCTGGACTTGTGTTATGTGTGGTGCTAGAGTAGACGGCCTCCCTTTGCAGATTATTTTCAGATCATTTCCTGGTTTACAAGATGCAAGGAGTATTGTGACCCCATTTCTCAGACAAGATAGGAAACTAGTAGGTTAGTTTGCAATTGCTCCACAAGTAACAGTCTTACAACAGACTCTGGTGGGATTTCTGTGTAAAGAGAAATCTTAACCAGAAAATTTCAGTTACATTTCTGAAATATTTGTAAATATTTATTTTCTCAGCTGTAGAAAACACAGAATCACCTAAGATTAGGGTGATTGTCTTAGTTACCTTTCCAAAGCAAAGGCAATCCACTCTGATTTTTTCTTAAGCAGATAGAGAACATAGGAAGAAAGAGTGCTTTTTATTCTATTGTTAAGTAAATTCCCTGTGGATTGTTAATGAGTCAGAGAGAGGTGGTTCCTTCACACAGCTAGCTGGTAGAAGTGAGGTAATGTATTATTAAAGCCTATTAGATCAGCATAGTTCTTTTCAAATTTTTAATAGTAGGGTTTTAAAATCAAATTTGAACTGGAAATGTTATAAAGAACAACAATCATCCCAATTGAGTTGTTTTGTAATGATCAGTGACCTAAATCAGCCTTTCAGGCTAGTGAAAAGAAAAAACAACTGTATAAGTTCTTTTTTATTAAGTAAGGACCAAAGACTCTGTGATCATTAGTGTTTGCTAGTGTGAATATGTGTGTGCAGATACACAGGAAAAGTGACAGGGTGCATGCCAGACTGCAGATGGGGCTCTCTGAAGTCAAGTGGGAGGGAGAAAGAACAGGAGGAGTGAAGGGCTATGCTCACGGCATCTAAGGGCCTTTCCTGTGTCCATGTTTTTTGTGTTCTTTTTCACGTATCACTTATTTACTTAAAATTTAATAAACAAAATCATCCTCATAAAATAAAGGTTTTTTTGGGGGGCGGTGCAGAAGGAGAAGGAGGGAGAGAATCTCAAGCAGATTCCATGCCCAGCACAGAGCCTGATGAGGAGCTCCATCCCACAACCCTGACAACATGACCTGAGCCAAAATCAAAGAGTCGGACGCTTAATCGACTGAGCCACCCAGGTGCCCCAAATAAGGTAGTTTTAAGTGGCAATGTATTTTAAATGTTTTTCCCTCCAAGAAATACAAAATACTTCATATACTTAATGCTATTATCATTGAAGTGCCTAACTTGACAAATTATGAATTTACATGTAAAGCTGATAACCATTTGTCCTTAGGAATAAAATATTCTGAAGAGAATACAGAAAAACTAGCTGAATTTTATCAAAGTGAGAGAAAATGTTCCTTCAGAATATAATAATTATCATTTAATTGGTTTATTTACAGGTTTTAAATATTTTAAAAAGTCAAGTAGGTTCCATGAATGTGATTTGATTTGCAAATGTTACTCATGTCTTGTATTTTTTAGCTTATTTTGCTGGGCAATTAGTATTAGGAAAGGCTTTTTATGCCCAGAATGCAGAGACTTTTAGTATATTTGTTTCTTCAGGGTAACTTCCCAGTAGCGGCCTTGTTTTGTCTTTATTTGGACCTCACCATTCATAGCTTTTATGCAGTTGGGTAGGGAATTTATCCAGCCGTTTCAACTGTGCTAGAGAGGATTTGCCTTGATAAACTTTCTGTGCTTTAGAGGTCACCAGACATTTGGGCCCCGAAGTAGGACTTGATGATAAAGCCCGTAGAGGTAAGACCATTGCTAATGTTACTGTTTTACCAAGTAAAGTCACACGAGATTGATGTATAAAACTGAAAAACCAGCCCATTGATTCATACTTCATTAATGGCATGTTTATACTCTATCAAAGGCATCTCCTTTCCTTGTATTGATCTACCTGGGAGGCAAACTTAGTACCCAGTAAATGTTGTGAAAAATGGGGAAAATTTTTCATTCGTGGCATGATGAAGTCTGAAAAGGTATTTATGTTTTTATAAATCCTCAAAATAAATCTGCCCATTTTAAGAATGCCTTAGAGAGATCCACTAAAGTGGCCAGAGAAGTTATACTAAGTGGCAGAGCCCAAATTTGAACTCAGGGCAGCTTATTTTTAAATTGCTCTTTCCTTCAGATAAAACATCCCTGCACTCAATGAGCACCTAGTGCTGGGTTTTCCAGGCCTGGCCCATCTCCTCACCAGTGGCGCCAGAACACATTCTGTTCAGATTTCCTGCTGATGCTCCTCTTTCTGTTTCCCTTTTGCTGATATTTTCCTGGCCTCTATTTATATCACAGGTAGGGCTGTATCCAGATAACTTTTACCTGGAAGTGCAGAAAGCAATTCTGTGCGTCCTATTATGTTTGAATCTCATGTGGCACATGTTGAAGGGCAGCTTCCCCTGCTTCTGAGTTTAGGGGTACCTGCTCACTGGTGCCCCCATGTACAGCAAGCCTGTTTTCTCCAGTGTACACTAAAAAGGAGCAATATTTTAGGACAGACATATGCTCTTTATGTAAAGTGTCACACTTCTGAATCTCTCTCTTTCTCACATACGCACACACCAAAAAACCCCAAATATGGATTTACTGTGTAGATGATTTCTTGGTAGTTTTAATTTTCCTATTTTGTAGGAATACTCATTAACCATATAAAGATGGCCCCTGGCTTGGCCATCACCCAGGGTTTAAGACCTACATTCTCATCAACTAAGCAGTTCATCTTGATGAGCAAGCACGGTCAACTCTTTGCCCCATATCTTTTGCACTTGCAGAGGGTGAAGCTTCTTGTCAACTTCTAGCCATTAAAGATTCCCCTGAAGACCAGCTTATATGTCCCTGAAACAATTCACAAGTTATTTCATTGTAACAAACAATGGTAATTGCTCATTTTCTTTCAAATATTTAAATTTGGATAAAGTTTAAACTATCATTTCACACTTATTTTCCAAAAACTTCCTCCATATTTTGATGGTCAGGCTACAACAAAATAAATCACTCTATTTTCCTGCTGTTTTGTAACTACTGTTTTCTCTGCCTGGAATGGCCTCCTTCCTTGAGGTTCAGTTTAAATGCCTGACTTGCACAAGACCTTTCTCCCCCTATTCCCCTAAGCCTCCACTGTTAGGTGCTCCTTACTTTATGTTTGTTTAAGAATTTGTTCATATTTCTATTAACATATGTATTCTACTCCTCTAGACTAACTGTAGACATGCCTGTCTCTTCCAACGCGAAGTATATATTGCTTTACTCTCTGGGGACAGCATTTGTTCCGTGGCAGTCACGTGAAACTGTTCGCAGGAGGAATGAATGGGTTAAACATGGAATTGTCTGAGAAGGTGAATGAATGTCTCAGGAACTTTTTCCATAGATGCACATATTGAGGTTAATAAGTGTAGTTGGTATTCAGGAGCGCGAGATTTCAGAATCAGAAACTATTTGATAGGAGCTACCTTTCACCAGCAGTATGAATCTGTTTAGGATACTTAGCGAGTTCTTGTCCGTGTCATCTGGTGAATGTCTTCTTTTTAATTGAGCAGCCCTGACCCCAAACCTAGCTAGATCCTGATGTAGGCGTGTGTGTGCATGCACACACACACACACACACACACACACACACACACACTCTACCAGATCACAGTTAAGGATAAGGAATGTTTATTCATCCTAAAAGTTGGGTTACATAAAGTTGGATTAAATGCACTAAGAGTGGAGTGTAAATTATGATAATTAAACATGCACTATTTGGCTTATTAGGCCTTTATTATATGTAATTTAAAGACTGGTCTCTTTGAGTTTTGTTTGAACAAAGAGAAATACCCATCAGTAAATGAGTGTGTGCTATGGAAGCATTTGTTCATGATCTCTCATTTCCCTTTAATGATAATAATGTTATATTACATCCATCTGCTTTTTATCCTTTTCAAGGTAATTTCACGTACATTATCTGATTTTGCAACCAGCATCCAGTTTAATGTCACAAATGTTTACAAGCTTATATTTGTATTGTTTTTTAAAGATGATTCTATCCTTAGATGTGGTTACAGATGAAACATATATTTACTTCAGAGCACCAATTCAGTGAAACCCATAGCAATTTCAATTGTGCTCATCCAAGGACAAAATTAGGTCTCGGGATTTAACTTGGGTGGGATAATATAATACAAATAACTCGTTTACCTGAGAGCAATAGAAACAAAGACGATCTAAAATGAAAGCTACTACAAAACAGTAATGAAATGTGACATTAAAAACCACTAATGGATGTTGACCTTCCAAAATGAAATAATAAAAAAAAGAAAAGGAAAACACGCAGGAAAACAAAGGGTGCTCCCAAAGTTGAGAAATATTTCATGAATTGCAGAACCCCTCCACTGAATTCTTCCTTTTTTGTTTATATCTCACTTTCTGCACTGACCATGACATTTTCTATGTTAATAATATACATGTCTGTCTCCCATTCTAATCTGTTGGAGCCTTATGCATCTTTGATTTGTCATTAACAATGCCAAACCTTGCACGGAGAATAGGCAATCAATACATGTTTGTTGAATCGCATTGAACTTTTAAGCAAGGAAAAAATTATGCCAATTAGGAGCCTACACGTTTTCTAAATAGTAAGCAGTTCAACTAAGAAAAAAGGTAAAACAGAGCACTTTATTCACTGCATAAGCAACAATAAAATACGGCTTTATGTGGTTTTTCCAATATGATGTATAGTTATTCTAGACATAATCTTAGTCTGGTGCTAAATATATTATTCATGACATGTAATTATAATGAGTAGCTTGCCTTTTAAATAAGATGTAGTGATGTTAGCAGTGAGAATGAAATTGGCCATTTTTTCCCCATAAAGCTCTGTGTTTTCCCCAGGCAATAAGATATGATTTTGCAAGTAGAATATGTGGATAAAAAGACGAATTGCATACTATCTCAGAGCCTCATTTTAATATTTAATTTTACTTTAGGCACATCCTGGTACACTTGAAAAAGCCTTTATTTACTCTTATTTCCTAACATTAATTTTGTTGCTCTGAAATATACCAAGTACTTTACGAAGTGTTAAATTAGTCCTAATATTGTGAATATAAGGTTTTACTTTTATGAATGAGTTTGTATTCCCAAAATCACTCAGTGGTGGAATGATAACACCGATTTTGAGCCCTCTTCTCCCCTTTTCAGCAAAAGGGTGGATGGCAGGGCAATTCATTTCCATACACCAGCTTAATTTTATCCTTGCCATCCTCGTGTAGAATGTGGGTCCCTGTATCCCTGGGAGCACATAAATGAGGGCATCAAAACTACGAACCCTGGTGTGTAGCCCTGTGCTTGAAACGTGGCTAAATTTAATAATCAGGACCAGTCATATGGAGATGAAAGAAAGAGTGCAGATAATTAATGATGTGTCACCTGTTACTGGCCAGGCAGAGTATCAGGTTGTGTTTCATGTTCTCTTTTTCACTGGTCAAATCAACACTGCTGTTCACACCTTAGAGATGGTTCACTGAGGCTAAGGGAGATTGGGTGACTTTGCAAAGGTATCATAGCTAAAAAGTGTCTGAGATGAGTTTGAGCCCCAAGACTTTCTGGTTCTAAAGCCTGTGCCTCTTCCACCCCAGTACACTGAATCCACAGAACATTCCACCATCACAAGTGATGGCAGTTTAGAATCTTGAAGCAGTCCTGCTGTCTCACCACATTGTCTCCCACCGTCACCCCAGATTCCGCCTGTGTGGCTCCATAATGTTAGATCAAGACTCCAAATGTGGTTAAAATGCAGGCGGGGTGCAGTGAATAATAACTTTTAAAACAGTTAAGTCAGTCCTTTGCATCTTAGGTCAACCAAAAGCTGAGAGAATAAATTGGGCTAGCTGATTACACAGTGATAACATTTAGAATAAAAAAAATATTTAGAAAACTCAAAAGACAGATCCTAACTGCCTAACAGTTTTGCTCTAGGCTATTGTTATTACTGCTTTTCAGAGAGGCTTGCATGACACAGGAATATTAAGCGAGCTGAATGATTCCAAAGGTGTATGTTAAATGTGCTGTTAGAAGTTCTTCACCTGGGGGCGCCTGGGTGTCTCAGACAGTTAAGCATCTGACTTGATTTCGGCTCAGGTTGTGATCTCAGGGTCATGAGATTAAGCCCCACCTTGGGCTCTGTGCTGGGTGCAGAGCCTGCTAAGATTCTCTCTCTCCGACTCTCTGCCTCACCCCCACCTTTCTAAAATAAATAAATAAAATCTTAAAAAACCAAAACAGTTCTTCATATGCAAAAGTGAAACCCTGTGATGAATCTGCTGTAGGCACTTCATCATTACACAAGTGATTGTGCACTTCATGAACCCATTTTTATTAGTGTGTTCAAAATGAACTTTTGTTTTACTTCTTTCAAGTTTTTAAAAAATGCATCACTCTGCTGTATTCTTCTTACTGTTAATATTTCTGAAAACTAAGGGAAAATGTCTTTTACTAAACCTACAAATAGGATACAAATATTTCACATAACATCTGATTCTTCTGTTGACCTCTCAATGAGGGTAATGTGGTTGAAAGAATGTAACCCTACAAATCTCTGTATATGCACCAGGTAGCTTACTATTTTGTAACGGTAATTACACTTGCTCATTATCTAAAGACCCGGGTTATTATTATATTAAATAGTCAGGAAAGGTATGTATCTTCTTCCAGTTTGGTATGTTTGCTTTTATATACATTAGTCGATATCTATCTAAAATACAAGGATGTCTTATGGATTCGTGAGCCAGTACTTAGAATATATCCTGAAATTTCCCAGTGAGACATCATATTTACATTTAATTATAAAACTGACACCAGTGAAAACTGGTATATTCTGAGTGGATGGTATATTAATTTCCATACAGTTTTGTCAATTTTAGTTTTATTTATATTTGTTTGACAGCAAAAAATTTGTCTAAATCTGTTTTAATAAGATAGTTTTATGACTTTATATAAAAGCTTATATAAATTTCTTTTGTTGTTAATTGACTGAAAATGGAATTCTTTAGTTACGCATAGGTGATTATGAAGTGAATGTCCCTACATCAACATTTTGCTTCCTTGTTTGGATCAAATATACGTAGGTATCTTCTTTTAATTTTTTTTTTTTTTGGAACTTGTGAAGTGAATGTTATGTATTCAATTTATGCCAAAGGTGGCAGTTTTCACTCAACTCCCAAGACTTTATTTTGCTTGGTTAAAATTCCCAGCTAACATATGTTTGCTAAAGATAAGGTGCCTATTTAAAAAGTGATGTTCAAAAAAATTGGTCAGTGAGAGTTCCTTCTTCCTCATTAAAGACAATATATGCTTTCTACCTTTTCTCTTCCTTCAGCAAAGTCAGTGCAGATGAACTGTATGTAAATTGTCCATCTTATTTTAAAATTCCATTTAAATGTAGCACTAAATCTCCACATTTGAATTTAAGGAGAGTTGCAGGAGCATCACATAGTAAATCTATAAGGAGAAACTAAGATTACACCTGGGAAGAGGAGGGACCTTTAAGCACCATGGATCTTCTCCAGAGTTTTAGCCATTCCTATATACTGAGGGTCAGGCTTACTTCATTAATAATCCCTAAAAATTCATGGGTTATTTTTCTACCCATTAATTTCTGGATCCTTGGCAGACATGTTTTTTGTGATAGTCACAGAAACTATATTCTAGAGACGAGGACTGGATATGACTTTGTAAATCAAGTTCCAGATTTACTTTCACCTCTGTCCCATAACTGAGACTTCCCAAGCTTCAAAGTTTATTCCTCTCTATTGTCTTCCTCGGCCACCCTCAAGTCATGTCCAGCAGTCACTGCCCTTCAGATAAATTAGTTTAAATGAAAAGAGGATCTGGCCACCTGTATGAAAATGATCTGTGTAAATGTGGAGAAGAAAGAATTAAGGGATATTAAGATATAAAATGTATTTCATCATGTTAATCCCAGTTCAGAAACCACAGGGACTACCACAGCTTGCAAAATAGGTGTTAAAATTCCTAAATTGACCTATTGGAAGTGCTTCATAGTCTTTTCTGAATGTGTCTTTTAAACTTCTTAAATGTTCTTAGTGTTAAGCCCATTTGGAGTCAGAATGTTCCCTAACTTGTATTCTAAGTATTCCTCATTAATGTAAGGACCATTCAAAATAATCAGAAGTCTCAAAATAACTGTGAAAGACACTTACACAATTTAAATATGAAATTACTTGAATTCTCGAAAAACAAAAGTAAATAAAGCTACTTCTGAGATTTTTCAGCCTTAAATGTGCTTTTCATAAGTTAAAAAGTATTTTCCTTGCATAGGATTTTGTTTTTATCCTAATGATAATGATATAAGTGCCTGGTATTTTGTAGGGTGCTTTTCATCAGCATTATGATAATTGGGTCTCATAATAACTTTATGAGGTAGATGGAACTGATATGATAATATTCCAATTTAAATGAGGAAATTGGTAATTCCAGAAGTTTAAATTGTTTATAAAATCAGAGAAGATGGTAGAGCCCAGATATCCTCTCTTTTGGTTTTTCATCTGCCTTAGAGCGGATATGATCATTTTAATGGTTTTAAAGCTCCTGAGGACGCGTGTACCATCCCGACTTTTGGTGAATTTAAAGTCAGAAAAGCATTAGTAAGTTATAGCACATTAAAACACAGACGTCCTTGCAGAATACTCGAGTGGGTGAAAAAGGACAGCCCTCTGATCTTCCCTGTCCACACCACCACTCTGTGGTCTGCTGACTAATTCATTGTTACCACAACCACGTGGGGAAAAAGTATCTCACATGCCTGAGCTCTTACAGTTTTTGAGATATGTTTACATAAATGTAATTAGCAAGTTAGTAAATTATAACATCATAGTCCCAGTTATGTTTATAATATGAAGGATATTCATTTGCAAGAGTAGAGTCCTTTGCCTTGACTATGGATTTTAAAAAAAGAGAATGGGAGAGGTGCTGTAGAAATAAATGATGTAAAATTTAACATATTTTAATTTATTCACAGTCAACATATTTCTAAAGACTTGAATAAAACAAGAAAATATGAATTTTTCTTTTTTAAAAAAAATTAATTCCGGTATAGTTAACATATGGTGTTATATTAGTTTCGGGTATTGCACTTTACTCAGTGCTCATCATGATAAGTACTGTTAGTCCCCTTCACTTACAGTAAATATGATTTTGAATAGAATTCTAAAGAACCTTTTCTGTTTCTCCTTTCTGATGTGAAAATAGTGTAGCATTTATAATTTTGCATGCAATAGAACATAGTGGTTCACAAAGTCAAATGACTCATTTATGTTACAGTAATTTAACTTCTTTTTATTTATGTTTACATATTATTCCCCTCAAGATGTATCATGGATATTGGTAATTATACTTTTATACCCTTTACAGTACCCATTTCCCACAAATAATGCAAGATTGTTTGAAAAGATTGAGCAAAACTCAACGTTCAATTTAGTAAGGCAAAATTCTATGTATCAAAATAAAATTAATAACATCAGAATTCTTGTTCTCTGGTTCTTTAATATCATTTGTGTATATGCTTATGATTTAGTCTGTTTTTCCTGACATTGGTGAAGCCAAAATGTTTTTCTACAACTGGGTATTTGTTTCTTCTCTTTAGTGCTGGCTTACAATCCCATATTATTGATATAAAATATGCATTCAGTAGGTAGATGATATATTTCAGATTTCAGACTTAAACTAAGCACCATTTTTGCTGTGACTTTAAAAACAAGACTTGTAAAACCCTGCATTAAAAACAAAAAAAAATAATATTTGTCCTTAGCCAATGTGCCTGGGCCAAATTACTTTATAGCACCTAAAAAATGCACTTGAATGTATAAAATTTTGACTATACTAATAAAGCCTCCTACTTTAGAAAACCCTCCACAAATAACAAATATGATAATCTTCAAGTGGCTTTTGTTTTTGCTAAGATTAATTTCTTTTTTTTTTTTCTCATGCAAGGGAAGGAACACCAATCAGCACACTCTGTTAAACCCAGTGCATTTGAGCAATCTTATCTTTTCAGTCAGTGGTTATCTGTTAACCTTCCCTCTGTATCAAAAGCTTTTTCTTGTTTGCAGTGTTTTCCTATTTATTTGGTTAGGTCCAAGTTATTGTTTTTAAGCTCCAAAGTGTTCCTTTAATATATTGGGACTGATGTATAGTACTTTATTGCTTTATGTTTTGAGAACTGCATTAGTGATGTGGAAAATAAGTGATTTATTTCCACAATGGAAAATAAAAACATTTAAATGTATTAATCTTACTTATGTTGTAATAGTTCCTAAATACAATGAGCACAGACCGTGGCTTCTTTAAACTGTGTACTAATTCTTACTCCTTTTTCATATAAATCGCTCTTAGTCTTAAAACAATGCATAATTTATGGAAAAGAAAAGAAAAGAAGAAGGAAGGGAGGGAGGAAAAAAAACACTTGAGCAATCTGAGAATTTCACAACAGCTGTTAAAAAGTTCAGATGACGATGAGTTATTTTTAAGCAATATATAATGCCTACCTATATTTATTACATATAGCAATGCTCCCTTGTATTTCTGTAATTAACTTATCTTTCTGGAGAAAAGTATTAAATATATATTTATTATAGTCTAAATTTCTAACTAATAAGGTGTACATTGCTAACAAGCTTACCTTAATTCATCGGTTTCTAAATTCATGCTTTTGCCCACTCTTTTATAAGTCAATTATCCAGTAATTTGCACTGATGCACTAGACCTCCAGGCAAGCACCTCAGAGTGTTCTATCACAAAGAATTATTAAAATAAAAGCTTCAAAGCTAAGTCTTCAGTGGTAGCTAAAAAGTAGATAAGGACTGTATAAATCTGATTCCCCAATACAAGGAGTTCTATAAACTAAGGGCAAATAGGCAAGTGATTAGGCAACATGTGATTTTAAGGTATAAGTCTTTCAATGGTCCTGAATAAGTCCCTTTTAAAGACGTTGTACTGTGTTCACTAAATAAAAATATGCCAGTTCTTCAATGATTAATAACAAACTGTTTTGTTTCAAGTCAATCAGCTGATAAAAAAATGAATAATTAACATCAGCAAAGGTCAGCTGGTCTACCTGTTGCTTTAAATTAATTTATTATATTTTATCCCCAGATTCCTCTGGCTCTCAGAAATTTCATGACTGACATGACCCAAGAAAATCAAGATATTTGAAATATGTATACAATATGTAGCATGATGATAATGTTGGTTTTATGCAAAAGCAATTCAGCAAGTGTGCAATTACTTTGCCTGCAATGACTATAATGTAACATAAATGGAAATAATTTATAATACCATGCTCTGTGTCAAGTGTACTTAAGCACTTTTGAGATATGGCAGAGGATCTTGCTTCCCTCAGGACTAATAATGTACATTTCATCTAAGTAATAATTTTAATTAACTGCCCTTGTTAAGATAGTTTTTTTCCCCTCTAAATCTAATCACAGTTGGTATTTAAATGACATATTAAATAAATATTGTTTCCGTTTTTCATTGTCAAGTCAAAGGTCTTTGCTTTAAGAAAAGTTTAGACTAGCTCTGCGATTTTTAGGAATTGTTCAGGGACTTTATGAACTGTATGTATGCAGGAGTAAATAACTAATTGGTGCTATACTTTATGGTATTGGCACATTCAAATAGTTTAATTGATTCCCTGCAGTTTCTTTCTCTTAAAAACATGAGATTGTGGCCATGGTAGAATTATCATTGTTAATTTATATTGCCTGTTATATTGCCTCTTAGTGAATTATTCTGTTTCAAGGGCAAAAGTGTGTTTTCCCACACTGAAAAAAAATCACATAAATTAGGCAGTCAATGATGAAGTAATTGTTATCCAGGGGCATGATAAATAATAGTGATGCATAGAGTCATTCACTTTGCACAGCTTAACACCATAGATGACAACATGAGTCTAAGAATGACATTTACTTAGGGGCGCCTTGGTGGCGCAGTCATTAAGCGTCTGCCTTCGGATCAGGGCGTGATCCCAGCATTCTGGGATCGAGCCCCACATCAGGCTCCTCCGCTGGGAGCCTGCTTCTTCCTCTTCCCACTCCCCCTGCTTGTGTTCCCTCTCTTGCTGGCTGTCTCTCTGTCAAATAAATAAATAAAATCTTAAAAAAAAAAAAAAAGAATGACATTTACTTAAACTTCACTGATGGGACTGCGTTATTTAAGCCCCAAACTTCAGTCCCTTTAATTTGCTCTGCATATCAGTTAGCCCCTCATGTACTGTAAGTCATAATTCTCTTATAGCACTTGGCATTTTGTACTTCACAGTTAGTCTATTGCAGGGAAGTCCTCTCTCACCTACTACTATTGAAGCTTTATGAGATAACAAACATCACTGTAGTCTAATCAAGTGCCATATTCATAGTATAATTACAAGAAATAATTGTTTAATGAAGAAACTCTTTGCATATTAATATAATGTGCACATGAGCGATTGATAAACATTTTCATGAAGAGGAACATAATTTCCTAATTTGAATTGGTATTTTAATGAAACAGAAGTAACCTTTATTTTATCTTTCTTATTCAAAGTGAGTGAAACTCTCCCCCTCCTTACTTAAGGTTGTGTCTTAAAGTTTTACGGATAAATGGGACCAGGCTAAAACTGAGTGACAGCCAGTTAGCTGTGACATCCTGAGAGTTGTCTTCTGTACTGGGAGCTCACCTAATATTTGAAATGATATCCTTGTGTTTTCTGGCTTCCACTCTCCTGATTGTAACATAGTCATCAAAATCTGCTATTTTCAATGACTACAACAGCGAATTCTCTTTTATGTTATTTCCATGGGTTAGCTCCGTAAGTCCTCATAAAAGTCCTGTGAGATGTCTTACCCCTTGCGTGGGTCCCCCCATTGTTACCAAACTGCCCCTTGAAAAGCTGGTAAGTGACCTCGTGGTCTGACTATAGACACCTTGTTCGTAATCATGAAGGGCCGCTTCTCTTTTCTTGACATCTGCATTTCTCAATCTGGATTGGGTCCTGAAACATCGGAGCCCAGTTGTAGGGCCAGAACCGTGTCCTTAAGGCCAGAGTCCCTCTTTTCATGTTAGAGCAAACTGTCAGAAGTAATTTCCCGCACTCACTGGAAGCTCTTTCTCCTGCTCATGGGAAGCTTCGGCGGGTACTTTGGGTGATGGGCGTCCTTTGATCCTAGAACCAGCTGCAATCAGTACTGACTGAGATGAATAAACGTTTAATCATTTATTCGTCTTTTCTCCTTCCAGCTTAGTGATTCCAGATGATATTTTGTTTTTTTCATCTTCTGCTAATTAATTAGCACCTATTGACTAAATGGGTCAACAAAGCTTTACTCTTTCCCCATCATTGTTTACTTTCCTGGGCACAAATCGTGTTTTATGGTCTCACCTATCAGATTTCCGATCAGCTTCCCTCACTGACCAGTTGACATATTTTGTTGTAATTTCCTCCTTTTAGAGCTTCAGACTGTTACATACTTACTGAATTTCAGGATTTTTCTTTTTCAGTCAGAAGAGTGGGAAGTGAGTTAATAAAACTTCTACTTTCATTTTAAAGACCCCTGAGAGATACTTAACCAGTTGCCTGCTGTTAAATGTTGTTGAGAATGAAAACCACAAAGCAGATTTACAGCTGCTGTTGTGTCTTCATCTATTCCAAACTTTATACACAATAACAAAAACAACACTTAGCACTTGTGTGTTTTCTTTCTACAAAAGGCTCCAGAGTGATTTATGTAATAAATTAGGTATTAACAACTTTCTTAAAACATTATTAAAAAAATAGGAAATGAAGGCACCTAAGGGTAAATATAACTTAAAAAATAGAATTTTCCCCAAAATAAAATCTTGGTTTTCAAGTAAGTGCTTTATTGCTGGTTTTCTAATAACTAGGTCTTTTTGCCATAAAAGTGCATATTTGTGAAAACTTTGAACAGGCTTGAAACATCAACTGGTTCTTCCTTTTTAACAAACCTGGTTTTGGTGGTTCTACGATTTTTTCCTCTTACCCATAAATAAATCTTTTTCCATCAAACAGATGTGTTGGGTTTTTTGTTTGTTTTGTTTTTGTTTTTGTTTTTACCATATCACCAGTGATCATATCACCCTTCAGTTCCCTATGGAACAAACTCTCATTATCCTCACTGAATAAGCCCATCTGAATAATAGGTTGCAGTCAGTTTAATGCAGTTTGACCAGTGTTTGAAAAAAATCTATAGCTTTTGTGTGTAAATATTAGCATCTGTTTAAATTAATGTAAAGGATGGATGATGAATGGCAGTGTCAGTCAATACAGGACTTCAACTTTATCTGACAGAGTCGTAGTCTTCTTTCCCCTCATCATCTACAGTTTAGCTGCTCTGTTCCTTCAGCATGCTAAGAATACAGTGTCGCCCCAGGTTTTTGCATTTGCTGTTCCCTCCACCTAGAATGCTCTTCTGCTTGTCCATATGGCCGTTTGTTTCTCCTTCAAGTCTTTGCCCAAATGTCACCTTTTTTTTTTTAAAGATTTTTATTTTATTATTTGACAGAGATAGAGACAGCCAGCGAGAGAGGGAACACAAGTAGGGGGAGTGGGAGAGGAAGAGGCAGGCTTCCAGGGGAGGAGCCTGATGTGGGGCTCGATCCCAGAACGCCGGGATCACGCCCCGAGCCGAAGGCAGACACTTAATGACTGAGCCACCCAGGCGCCCCCCAAATGTCACGTTCTTAATGAAGCTCTCCCTGACTGTCCTGTTTCGGGTAGAAACAGCTCAGTCTTCCCACACCTCTACTTCCTGCCTCTTCTCTGCCTATTGAATCATGTCTTTACCCAAAACGTCTATCTTTCCTAATATAGTGTGCCCTTTATTTGTTTGCTTATTGTGTGTCTCCTGCACTCAAATGAAAACTCTTAAAGTTCAGGGGATTTGGGCCTATTTTGTTGACTTCTATATTCTCAGACCCTAAATGGTTGCTTGGCACAACTATGTATTAAGATGAATTGTAGAATATTGAGATGTACCACCAATATTCAAAATAGCTCATGTATAAATGACCTTAGAGCCTCTGACCTAGTTTATTTATGCATGTTCATACATTCATTTAGCATCTTTGTAAACTCTCATATATGACTTCTTAGTCCTGTGTCCTTTGATGTCTAGTCTATACCTTGGCACTTAATTAGTAATTGAATTATTTTTATTAGATTCCAATGCCCTCACTGTCATTCATCTTCTAGTGGAATGTTGTGATCTTAATTTATGATTTTTCCTTTCTCAAATTTCTTCTCTGTCTTACATATTTGGAATGTGACTTTCACTTCCTTCTCTAACAGGAAGTTGACCATGACAGCCCCTATCTTTAAAGATGTGAGACATTTTTCAGTAATTCCTCAAACATCTGTAGTTGAGATCATCAGGCGATTTTCCTCCTTCACTTCTAAAACCTCTCTCTATGAAGTAGTCTGTTTTCCACATATTTTTCAATTTACCAGATTCCCTTATCAGGCATGAGAAGAAAAAATGTAGATATCATACTGTAGTTCTTCTGTTTCCATGAGCACTGTTTGTGGATCTTTATCAATTGTCTGTAATAACTAGGAGGTTCAATGGATTCTCAGCTGTCCCCCAAGATTAAATCAGTAGGGATAAAATTAGGGCTGAGTTAACAGAATTCTATGGAAAAGAAAGGGTAGGTGGGAGCAGAAGGGGTCAAAGAAGATAAGTGGTTTTCTTGGACGTTACTGGGAGGTTGAACTCATCATTAGGAAGGCTTTCCAACTGAGAGTCAGGGAGCCCAAATCAAGGCTCAAAGGTTATATTATACCGAATAAGAAAGGGTGAGAGAGCTCACAGAGATAAAGGCTGAAGTTGTGTCAAAGTGCTGGTGTTTGTAGTTTTAAAAATAAATAATAAATTTAAAAAGCAGAATTAAATCTGGAAACCAGGAAAGTTCAAGCAAAGACCCTGAACTTCTAAGGACTAGAGCAACATAGTGAGAATCAATTTGGAAAGTAATTGTGAATTTTTTTAAAATTTAAGATGCAGGATCTTTTTGAGCACCTGATATTTTTCATCTATTATAAAAAAAAATACCTTAAGTTAACAGAGTCCATGATTTTCTTGCAGTCATGGATTTTAAAGGCTCTTGCTGTATGAACACTAATGGGAACACTAATAATTTAATACTAGGTTATTCTATCTGGTTTTGTGCGCATGCCTTGCATTTTCATCAATGTACTCCATTATTTGATCCGCCTATTCTGTTCTTGTTTACCCAGGGATTTCTAGAAATGCAGTCTATACTTTGTGTAACTTAACTCTTAAATCACACTGCATTACATAGGAAGTATGCTTTATCTTCTCATTAATAGTATATTATCATAAGTTAATTTCATCATTTAGTACCGTGTTTCCTGTTCTAGTTACATTATCACCCCCATAGTAAACAAAAACAAAATTTATTGGGTAAGGGAATCAAGAGAATCACTTTTTTTTTTTTTAACTGATCACAGATCAGCAGGGATGTCTCCCCTCAATCATGTCCAAGGCTCAGCTGGCATGACTCAGATAGCTGAGAAGTAACTCAAATTCTGGGAACTGGAAACATTTGCTGACTTCTTTATCTGGGACCTAGGCTGGCATAGGTGAAGGAAGGTTTCAGCTGATACTGCAGACCAGAACTCCCACATGGGACCTTTCCAGCTAGGTGCCTCAGGTGGTCAGTGCAGGCCTCCACAAGTGAGTGTCACGTCTCCCATGCTCTGTTGGTCATAATAATCCTAAGGCCACCCAGAATCCAGGGGAAGGAACAGACCACAGCTTTCCAACAGGAAAAGTATTGAACTGTTTGCAGCTCTAACAAAACTGCCACATTGCCTAAGGAAACACCAAATGTTCTTTAGTCCTGGTGTTATCAGTAGTTATTTTTGTAGTATGCTCATTTTTAAATGTGACCATTATCTCCGCAACATATGAAGAAACTTACACAGTTTAAAGACCATTTGTATTTTTTTTTTTATGGTTGCACTTTGGTTTTTCTTGTACCACACTCTTCAAAGGTGTTTTTGTTGTTCTGTTTGCCCTTTAAATTCATGAATCTATATTGACTTCTGTGACTTAGCTTCTACTGACTTTGATAAATCATTTTTTAAAAAAGATATTTATTTATGTATTTTAGAGAGAGGGCGAGCATGCGCGAGCAGGGGAAGGGGCAAGGGGCAGGGAGAGGCAGAGAATCTCAGGCAGACTCTGCGCTGAGCACAAAACCCAATGCAGACCTCAATCTCGGGACCCTGAAATCATGATCTGAGCTGAAGCCAAGAAGGTCTGATGCTTAACCAACTGAGCCACCCAGGAGCCCCTTGGTAGATCATTTGTTAAGGCATATATTGTATACGAACTTGGTCCTAGACTCATTTCTGGTCCAGTGGCCTGTCCATTGGTTTTCTATTTTCTGTTAACATCTCCATTTTATTTTATAGTGCCCATAGAGTTTCAGGGAAATATACAAAAAAAGTGAATGTGCCAGTAATTCTTCATCTGTTTAGGCTCAATTTTCCAATGCCACGTTTCTCAAAACTGCTTCTAGCACGTGCTGTTTCAGAGTTGGTTTCACCTTGGATTTGCTTTCTCTGACATTGAAGCCACATGAATCTTTAAGTTTTATTCTTCCCATTATACAGACCTGGCTCATTCCGCCACCGGCTGACATATGCTAGTTTGATCCCTACTTTGTTCAATTTATGTAATAATTTGTAGAATTTCACTGAAAAAGAGACACGCTTGTAGGAAACAAATAGGATTTTAGTAGTTTTGCTTTCTCTTTTGGTTAACAGAGTGTATGGATATTCCCTGTTGTCAGTTAATCAAATTGAAAGCTTATGTTGTCTTCTGTTTGCTTATATAAGCTTTTCTATATACTGTGGAAAAGAATGTAGATTAAGACATGAAGCACTTGAATAATAAGTGTAATTGGAAATGAGCATCATGTAATCTTTCCAAATTTTGCTAGTTTCATTATTTCCATGTACATATTAACAGTTGGAAAATTAGTTATATATCTTTATATATAATTATATATTTACTCATATAAAATTACATATCTAATTATTTACTCATATATAATTACATGTAAACTATCAAAGTGCTATGACATTTTGTATGCTCACCTTTTTCTTATGTTAAGAGGGCCTTAGTTTCTTCCTGTATTATGTGGAGAATTATAATTAATTCTTCCTTGCCTCATTTTCCTTTTACATTATACATCATGAAATTCAGAACAATGTTCATTATCCTCTGCCTGTGCACCCCTCTCCTCCCCCAACTCTTGGCAACCACTGATCTTTTTACCATCTCCGTAATTTTGCCTTTTCCACGAGTATACAGCCTTTTCAGGTTGACCTCTTTCATTTAACACATGTTTTTCAGTTTCTCTCGTGTCTTTTTATGTCTTGATAACTTTATTTTATTTAACACTTAATAGGATTCCATTGTCTGTATGGACCATAGCTTATTTATCCATTCACCCACTTTGTGACATCATGGTTGCTTCCAAGTACTGGCAGTTATGAATAAAACTCTTACAAAGATAATGTGCAGATTTTTATGTGGACATAGTAAGTTTTCAGCTCCTTTTGATAAATAGCAAGGAGTGTGATTGCTAGATCTCATATGGTAAGAGTGTGTTTACTTTTGTAAGAAACCACCAGAGGGCCTTCCCAAGTGGGCATACCATTTTGCATTCCCGCCAGTCATGAATGAGAGTTCCTGTTGCTCCATATCCTCACCAGCATTTGCTGTGTGATATCATTTTCTTACTGTTTTATAATTTATTATTTGTGTAGATTTATCAACCTATTTACCATTTTTTTGCTCACTATCCCTAATAGCATTTCAAAAATAAGCACAGTCCTTAGAATTTCCTGTATTTAGGGTCTCTTGAGTTTTGTTTGTCTGGAAAGGTATTATAATCTGAAGCTGATGCTCCCAGTATCTGAATCACTTACTACTTTATTTCTGCTGGCTCTTATTCTCTTTCTTGAATATTTGACTATTTTTGACTCTGCAGATCTCATTTTTTGTGTGAATTCTTTCTGGTGTATGGTAAAACTCCTTTCCTTCACCAAAAATTCTCCTGGGCACCTGAGGTCACAATCATTATGTTATTGTCTTTAGACAAATTTATGGATTCCTGGACCTAAATCCACACACTAGCATATAACCCAGACTTCTTAATAAAGGGTATTTACTATTTTCTTTTTTTCTCCTTTGCCAAGAACCAAGGCATTCTTCCTCAATGTGCCCTGAGGGTGGGGAATGAGAGCTTAAATTTAAATCAGCTTTACACTAGATATATACATTTTGAAGGATTTTGATTTAATGTACGAGGGTCTCCAGTCTGATTCCCCACAGTTTGTTAAGCTTGAGTTCTTGACTTCTGTCCCATATTTGCAGAGTTTGCCAAAATGAAGTCCAGATTTGCTGGCATAAGCAAATGTCCTCACTTCTGTCATGGTGGGTTTCAACCCCATGTTTATATATTTACATATGCATTGTCAGGGATGCCTGGGTGGCTCAGTGGGTTAAGCATCTGTCTCTTGATCTCATTTTAGGTGTTGATCTCAGGGTCGCCAGTTCAAGCCCTGTGTTGAAAAATACATTTTCAATTAATCTTAGGTTTTTTTTTTTTCCTTTTAATCAGCTACTTAATTGATCTGAATAATCTACTTGACATTAATAAAAATTAACATTATGTAGTACTTTTCTTTCTCTTAAGTGTATCTTCTTAGTATTTGGTTTAGGATCTTACATAAGATTGGTCTTTAATTTTCCTTTCTCATATGCTCCCCGTCACAAATTTTAGTATCAAAGTGACAATATCCACACAATGAGTTGAGAGGGAATTGTTTGTTTCTTTCTTCCTCCCCTGTTCACTGTTGCTATAACATTAGAATGAATTTGCAAGATGAATAAAATTCATCCGTACTACCATATGGGACTTTTTTGTGAGAAGGCTTTTAATTACCAATTCAGTTGGTGCAATGGTTATAAGACTATTTAGGCATTATGTTCTTTGTAGAGTTGGTATCACAATTTATATTTTTGTCCACTCCATTAAGTTTTCAAAATTTTGGCATAAAGTTGTTCCTAGCAGTCTCATTATCTTCTCAATGTTGGATGAATCTGAAATCTTGCCCCCATTTGAGCTTTCTTCATTTTTGTCTTTATCATTCTCAAAAGAGATTTGTCTACATTATTTATCTTTCAAAGAATAAGTTCTTAGACTCATTAATCCTTTTCACCTTTGTTTTCTGTATCATAAGAACCCATTCCTTTTTTAAATTCATATTTACTTTTTCTTTCTTTTTGGTATTTATTAAAGTGACTGATATTTTATTCCCTATTTTTAATATAGGATTTAAAACTATCGATTTCACTTAATGGTTCTCATTAGTTGCATCCCACACAAGTTTTGTTATATGTATTTTCATTATTGTTTAGTAATGTTCAATATCTTTTAACATCCGTTGTAATTTTCATTAATGCATGTGCTATTTAAAAGTGATTTTTAAAAATCTCATATACATACACATGTGCACACACACACACGCAGGTGATTTTTAGTGATTTCAGTTTAATTGCAGTATAGTCAGAGGTATTTTCATGGAAATTTGTTGAGAGATTTGCATTATGGTTTGCTATGTAGCCAGTTTTTGTAAGGTTTCCATGTTTTCTGGAGAAGACTACATAATCTGATTGTTTAGTACAGAATTATTTATATCTTTTCAGATGTCAGAAATTTGAATGTTCAGTTTGTCATTGTAGGATTAAACAAGATAATATATTAAAATTTATAACCGATGTTTATTTGATAATGGCAAACCCTCTTTGACTCATGGTTTCAATTAGTCTTTCGCAAAGAGCAACTTCCTCCTTTAGTTTATTTAAAAGATAAAATGCCTTTCATTTCACTGAAGAGAAGTGTATTTGTAGGGAAATAATGGTCACATATAATTGCAGGGAATTCCCAGTTCTATGCCGTGCTTCTGTACTGGCAGAAAAACAAGAACTAGTTCAATGAAAATGAGCATTTGGCTGCCATTGTTCCCTTTGCCGTTGGCTGTTGTATAGTTTCGCAGCAGGGTAAAGAAACAGGAAAGGTTGCATGACCAGATGGCCACAAGATCAGGGATGCCTAGAAATAGAAGTTCTAATTGATTCTGTAAAAAAGACTTTTACAATTGCTGTAAGGCTAGTCCCAGCTAGATCCAGTACATGACTAAAGGATATGATAATAGTAAATAAGCAGAACTCAGAGTAGGAAGCAAGATTCTCCTGTGCTGTCACGTAAGTCATCCACCCAACAGAAAAGGAAAATGCACTCAGTGAATTTCGGTTATTCTTAAGATGGATGATTGTGTCAGTTATAATGGTTTTGGCTTCAGGTCACAGAATACTTGACAAGCACTAGTTTAAACAATAATGAATTTTAAACTGTCATTATTATTTCATCTATTGAGAAGCCTGGAGGGAAGGGGTTCCAGATTGGGCAAATTCTATGGCCCACTGGTGCTAGGCACTTTATTTTTCCTCTGCCATTCTTAATGGGCTGGACTTTGTAGTTAAATGTTTTACTGCACGGTCATTCTAACAAAACTGGATAGTAGGGCAAGGAGGAGTGTCTCTCTCTGTCTCTCTTTCTCCATCTCTTTCTCTCTCTCATATAAACACACATACAGATGCACACAAACACACACACACACACATGCACACATATACAACCTGTTAGTGAGAAATACGCTACCAAAATCCCCTAAAATATTTTATTTGGGATCCTGTTAGTCATGATTCTGTCATATGCATCATGGCTAGGTACATAGAAGCCTGGACAAGTGAGAGTCCAGCATGTCCAGCCTCCATTCTGGAAAGCTGGTCTACTCCCAGTATGGGACATGTTTGAAAACATTTTTTGCATTAACAGCAAACAGGATATCTGGAAGGATATTGTGAGGAATGTCAGATCTTCTTTTCTCTGTCTTTAATGCAACTTGTGGCTAAAATGGAAACCTTTACTTAGCTCTTAGATTGTGCGTTTGTACTTAGATATAAGGGTGTCTGATATTTTAAGACACTTCAATAAGGAAAGCCACATTCTGCTGCAGACCCTGTTGAAAAGATGATCAAACAGTTGTACCTTTATGTCCTGCCTGGCTTCTCTACCCCACACCCTTAGAGCTGGAAGAAGCACTGAGATCATGAGCAGCTCCAGCTGGCTGTGAGCCTCGGGCAAAACACCTCACCTCCCTAGTACTGTACTAGTCTTTGATTTTTCTTTCTCTTTTTCTTTTTCTCTCTCTCTCTTTTTTTTTTTTTTAAAGAGAAAGAGAGAGAGCATGAGCGGGAGGGAGGAGCAGAGGGAGAGGGAGAAGCAGACTCCCCATTGAGCAGGTAACCCAATGTAGGGCTGATCCCAGGACCCTGGGATTATGACCTGATCTGAAAGTAGACACTTAAACGACTGAGCCACCCATGTGCTCTGGGCTAGTCTTTGTTAAGATAAGAGCCTGGGTTGTGTCCATTGCACAGTTGTCCAGAAGTGATTCTCACAATTGTTTCTGCCAATCCCATCTTTCTTAGGTCTCTTTCAGCCATGGGCATATCATGTTTTTCTCATATTGCTGCAACATCCAGCTGAAACAGAGCTGACATTTCTCTCAACTCATGCAATTTAAGCAAAAACCTTTAATAAGCATCTACTATGTACAGGGTCCCAAAATGAATAGGTCATGATACCTTCCCTTTGGAACTCACTATGGAGATAGTTATTGAAATGTAAGTCAGTATATTAAAATATAGAACTTGGGCAAGACACAGAAGTAGCACAAAGGAAAGAATGCTTCATTGCTGTTAGGTTATGCACAATCACTTGAGTGGGTTAGGAACCTCTGGAGTCCAGTCTACAGAAGAGAAAAAAAGCGTGGGAGACTTAACTTTATAACCATGTTTCTTAATTTGAAAAAAGACTTGCCATGATTGATTTAGTTCATCCCTTTTCTCTCTTCTTGTTTGTGTTTTTATTTCCAACTTCTAATAGATACCTTCTCCTAAACCTCCCACAGGTCCTTCTGAGTGAACATGTCCAGAACCAAACTCATTATCTTTCACCCAAACTTGATCTTTCTCATTTGTTACCAGTTGTGACTTTAGACTTTGTCTGGGGACATTGCTTAATAAATTATATTTATTTATTTAGTTATTTTGCTTTTGACCTTTCTAGCCCACTGTCAAAGAGAAGCAGCTGTAGTGTATGTGCTACAAGAGATTATCAATGAGGGTAGTTAACAATATCCTAAGATGTTTTAAACTGTAACACTGTGAACTCACATCACGAAGGGTATTTAATCAATGTAGACATTGTTTAAATGCAAGCATTGATATAAAGACTCCTATCTAAAATTAGAGTATTAGTAAATCAAAAAAATTTTTTAAAAACTTTGGATTTTCATTTATTTGGGTGGTCTACTTTTGTGTATCTCTTTTGTGGTAGATTTTAACTACCGCAAATTTATGAGGATGATATTCTAGGTAGAGGCCCCATTTAATTTCCAAGAAAAACTACGGCTCACCTTTCTGAGTTGGTTATTTTATGTACTGCTATTGGCTTTTCTTCAGTTTCATATGTGATACATACCCTAGTGAATAATAAGAAAGTATTATTACATTTACTTTAACTCTTAGCGTTTGCTTTGACTCTTGCAAAAGGAGACCTTTAATTTTTATGCTTTGAAATTCATGAAAATTGACATTTTTGCCTGATGACTTATTTTTCCACTCTCATATGTCTTTCCTTTTGACTGAATTTAGTCTTTTCTGGTGTTGTAGAGGTTGCAGATTACAAAGGTCTCCCAAATTCACAGAACAATGACTGTGGGCTTGAAGAGTATGCTTGGTAAAATTAGAGAATAATTATATTTTCACAGATATTTTCAGTTATAAATCTGAAATGGGCATTCTTATTGCAAATGAATGATATGCTTTTAGTAAATATTACATTAAAAGAACACATTTAGTGCAAAATGTTTGATCATGGCTAAATTAATTTTTTTGATCATATTGTTACCCAGGTGTGGATCATTTGATATGATAAGAAATATAGGGATCGGTTGTTCTGTCAGCCTCTCCTGTCTTGCTCACTCATGTGCACGCTCGTATGTGTGTGCATGGGAGTGTATCTCATTATATTTTTTATTTTATTTTTATTTTTTTTTTAAAGATTTTTTATTTATTTATTTGACAGAGAGAGAGACAGCCAGCGAGAGAGGGAACACAANGTGTGCACGCTCGTATGTGTGTGCATGGGAGTGTATCTCATTATATTTTTTATTTTATTTTTATTTTTTTTTAAAGATTTTTTATTTATTTATTTGACAGAGAGAGAGACAGCCAGCGAGAGAGGGAACACAAGCAGGGGGAATGGGAGAGGAAGAAGCAGGCTCATAGCAGAGGAGCCCGATGTGGGGCTCGATCCCATAACGCCGGGATCACACCCTGAGCCGAAGGCAGACGCTTAACCGCTGTGCCACCCAGGCGCCCCTCATTGTATTTTTTAAATAAGACTTATCATAGTCATATATATTAAACCGTGTATGTGTGCATACTTCAATACACGAGGGAAATCAATGATGATGTATTGTACTGTTCAGAAATGAACAAGGGGGTGTAAACACTGTCTCTGAGTCCCTGCTGCACAATGGAGCTCTTGGTGGATGGCAGGTATTGTAGCTACAGTGGATTGAGAGGGAGATGCAGCTCTCCATCATGAGCATTCCCCATAACACAGCCATCAATGAGCTGTAACATTGAAATAGCTCCCCTGTCTACGGGGAGAGAGTTGCTCAGGCTGTCAGCCCACGGTACGGTACAGGTACAGTTCTCATTTTAATACATTAATAAACAAACATTCCCCTACACTTAGCTAATGTGCTCTTACCCCTGAAAAATAAATCCAGCTTTGGGATGCTGACAAAGTGAATCTTCTGAACCTATTAGAGGGAAAACAGTTTATCATGATCTGAGATAACTGCAACCTGAAGATGAGGGATGTTTCCTTGCGAGACCACTTAAGAACAGACACTGGCCATCCTGGCCGTATTTTAATGTCCTTTTTGGCCTTTTCATTGGGAAACATTTCATCTTACTTCTGTTGGGCTCCCGTCAGAGTTTTCCTTGGTGTAAATTGTTGTACTTATTCTTGAAAATGTTGTTCATTCTTGAACTGTGTCCTAGAAACTTTTTCTCCCATCTTCTTAGAAATCAAGAGGAATAGATCAGTTTTCTGTCATTTAGTAAGTATTCTGGTAGCACTCAGTACTTAACTCTATCTTTCATACATTATGATACTTATTCTTCATCTCTAACTTTGCTTTGAATGATAGAATTAATACCAAGAGACCTTATTCTCCCTGAAACTAATGGGAAGGGAGCTTTACTTAGCCAGTTAGTTATGTGCTTTGTTTTAATGGCTTCAAGTTAGAGAGCCTGCTGCATGCATCTGCACAGTGCAAACAGGATCAGAACACTTGGGAAAATTAGCTAGGACTCCGTCTACCTCTATCGATGATGACCTAGCCAAACTCCTCTGCAAAGCTCACACTCTACAGGCACTGTTGAGCCATATCCTCACTTCCTCTGTAGCCCCTTTTCTCCTACACTTTATTGCTGACCAAGCCCCCAATTGATTCACATTCTTCCTTTTATATGTTAATATATTTATTCATGATATTATTCATGATATTCCAACCTAACTGATCAGAGAGGCCTCAGAAAGAAGATTAAGGATGTCCTAACTCTTCTTAACCCTTTTTGGTGCTTTAACCAGGATGCGAAATTTCCAGCATTAAAAATGGTGAATCTCAAAACTGCTAATGTTTTCTGTGCTTTGCATATTATCAAAATATGTCCGTTTTACTAGATTTTTTTAACCAAGAAAAGTCATTATATTATTAATTTTGAAAACCTACCCTTTTACTAACACATTTGAGGGAGGTGAAGAAGTGACTACTACCCTGACAATTTTAAATTAATATTTTCATATTCTTCACTGCAAGTGTAGGAGAAATTTCGTTTACTGTTTATTATTTTGACTCGGTAAGCTCCAAGGAAACAGGGATGTAGTATTATTTTAATATCTAATTATTAGAGCATTGAATTATTATTTGAGAGTAATTACTACTCCATAAAGGAGATTTCTAGATTTGACAAATGTATCATTCTCTGGAGCTGTTTCTGGGAATAGGCAGTGAGTAGAAGATATGGTGTCCAGAAACTTTCCTTGAATGCCCTAGTCTTTATATTAAGTGTGGATCATGGGTGGCAATGCTTGTTAACCACTGAGAGTCAGAGCTAGGAGCATTTCAGTGTATTGCACTCAAGCCCTGGTTTATTTTTAATTCGGTTTGACTTGGTAAAGAATTGTATTTTCTTTGGCACATTTTTGTATACAGAAGAAGATATGCGTTGGAGATAGAATAAACATTTTTAAAAATATAAGCTGCCAATATTTTACTTTTGGTTCCAAAAGAAAGACTTGAGACAGATACATTCATCAGAAGAAAGCGAAGAGAGTCTGCAAATCCATTTGTTTTATGTGTCTTTCTAGCAAGTGGTAGGAGTTTAGTCTAAATAATGGAAAGCCATACTGGCAATAAAACTCATTTCACAGAGATGAATCTCCAATATTCCAAAAGGCCTGCATTTAGCTTGGAAACTGTAACCCTTCAGACTGTCATTCAGATTTTATCATTTTCCCCCTCACTCACACAGGAGCAGCTTTTATCCCTGTTTGCCAAAAAATATGCCTAGGGATGGTGAAAAACTGCCGATGTTAGCCTTCTTCTGAGGGAATATGGCCCCGTAGGAGTTCAATTAAATGGCTAAATGTCTGCTTTTCTATTCATAACATGGTTATTCCACTTTACTACTAAAAAGTAACTTATTTATAGGTCTCTATGGGTCCTTACATTTTCCTTCAACCACAATTTAACGTCCATCTTCAAATTTTGCTCACCATTGCATTTATTTGAAGTAAGTATTGTTTTTAATTTTTTTTTTAACAATGTGAAGCACAGCCTATGACTCATTTATCCACATGTGGCCGTGTAATCTCCCTTACTAATATGTGCATACACTAGGTGGCGAAGCACCTTGAACAGGGGGAGTTTGTGGACTGAGGGCTTGAGCAAATGATCCGTGACAGAGCGTGGCCCTTAACGCTACACCCCAGAGACTTTCTGTGACCCTGTTTACTTCCTCCAGAGAGGGAGCTGTTAGTCTGCCGCAGTGCTCTGGGCGCCTGGGAAGGGAACTGGCCATTCCAGGGTAAGTGCAGTCTGCGGTATGCCTGAGGAGCCTTCACTGTCACCATGTCACACTCATCTTCTCTCCACAATGACTGGATTCACTGAGATTCCCAGCTGCTGCTTCTCCGAATATCATTCTGGCGGTCTT
>NC_048218.1:204250668-204287530 GCF_002007445.2 Ailuropoda melanoleuca
TGTCAAACATTCATATTTTGGATGCTTACTCTGTATCTTGCATGTGACTTGGTACTGAGAATACAGACCGTAGCTCCAGCTTGCAGGCATTAGGTAGGGCAGAAGTGAGAAACGAAGAATATTCTGTGAGGGAAGCTCTGGTGTAATTTATGCACTGGGTGCTCCTGAGGGACATAGGGGATGGACCTAGAATTTGAGGTAAGGGGGCAGTCATCAGGGAGGTTTTCTTAAGGAAATGCTTGAATTTCTTAAAAATTTGTTTTGTCTATTTGAATCCTGTGTATTTAGAATATTTATAACTGTTTAGTGCATTTTACATTTGTTGTTACATACTAACCTTTCTTATCCTTGATGGTGCCCTTTTTCTTCATTTGTTTTGGTTTTATCCTAAAATATAGTTTTACCACTTCATCCTCCTCACGGACGGTGAGCATTATTTCTGTGTGTCAGACTGTTTGCTTAACAATTTACGTGCACTGATTTCATTCTCAAAATGATGCGATGAGATAGAAACTATTGTTTTCCTCTATTTTAGAGGCGAGGAAACGCTGTAAGGCACAGTTTTAAGTCATTTCGTAGAACATAATCGGTAACCAGGAATAAGCAAGATTCAACTCAGACACGCTTGCCCTGGAGCTTGTACTTCTCCACATATTAATACCAATGTTGATATTATAAATTATATCAATATATTGGGACTCCATCACTAAGGTAGTAAGTATATCGTTAAAGCCAACAGATGTTTAAACATTTGTATTTGCCTTGCTTATCTTTTTCAGTTCTTTTACTTTCAACTTTTCTTGGTCCCTGTGTTTCAGATGTGCTTCTTGGAAATAGAATATGGTTGGATTAAAAAAAATCCACTGGTACAACCTGTCTTCAGTGTAACGTTCAGTGTTGTGAAAATCAATTTTAGCTATTGCGATACTTAGATAAATTTCTACCGTCTTGTTTTTTGCTTCTACTTTTTCTGTGTGCCTTTGTTTCTTTCTTTTCCTTGATTAAGTATTTTAAAAGATACATATGCCCCCAAAAATGTAAAATGTATGTACTCCATATTTTCAATTTTAGGGATTAGCTTTATAATTGTTTCATGAGTATTTATAAAAGTCAAAAGTAACTTAACATCTTGATCTTTCTTCTAAACTGCGAGAGAAATTTGGTGTATTAGTCCTCTGGGGCTGCCATAACAGAATACCACAGAGTGGCTTAAGCAACAGAAGTTTATTTTTTCACACTTCTGGAGGTCCGAGGTCAAAGATCAACGTGTCAGGGTTGGTTTCTGGTAAGGCCTCTCTTCCTAGCTGGAAGGATGGCTGCCTTGTGGCCACCTCCTCAAATGACCTTTCTTCAGGGCACTCCGGGGAGGTGGGGGACGGAGATTGATCTCTGGGTCTCTTCCTCTCCTTATAAAGACAACAGTCCTATGGGATTAGGGCCCACCCTTATGACTTCATTTAACCTTTATTAGCTCCCTAAACACCCTAAATATAGTCACCTTGGAGGTTGAGGCTTTAACATAAGAATTTGGGGAGACGCAATTTAGTCCGTAACACTTGGCATAATGTAAATTTTCATCCTCTGCCATCCTGTATCCTACTTTAGTCCTACATTTTAGTTCTACCTCTTTTTTAACTTCAATATTATCATTTTTATAATTTTATTTTTATGTAGTTGATGTATTTTTAGATTTTCCCATGTTTGCCACTTTTTTCGCCCTCGTACCATGCCTCCCTGTATTTCTTTTCTTTTTGGACTTAGTTCCTTTCTGCTTGACACACATCCTCTAGTTTTGGTGATTTTTAATGGGGGGTCTGTTGGTGGTAACTTGCTTTAATTTTTCTTTGCCTGAAAATGTCTTAATTTCACTTTTTCTCTTGTTTGATAATTTAGCTTGATAAACAATTCTGGATTGGAATTTTATTTTCTTTCAGCACTTTGAATGTGTTCTTCATTCTACCTTCCATTTTCCCTTGTTAAGAACTTGTTTCCTGTCTACTTTAGGACTCATGTGTTTTCTGTCTTGCTACTATTACACTCCTAGGTGATAGGATTTTATACTATTCTGTGTCTATTAGATTTATTTTTTAAAAAAATTTTGGGGAGAATTATTGTTCTCTTCGAATCTGAATTTTTAATCAGTTCTAGAAAACTCTCAGGCATTATACCTTTGAATTCTTTCATCTTTCTCTCTTTTCTCTCCTGAAATTTTAATCTACTATATGTTAGACCATATTCCCATGCTCCACATTTTAAAATTTATATTTAATATTTTTAATCACTTTTCATTTCTGGACTACATCCTGGGTATCCAATCTATCTTTCAGTTTACAAATACATTCTATAACTTTGTCTCATGTGCTTAATGCAACTAATGAATTTTATTTTTAATAGTATATTTTAATTCCTGGAGGATCTGTTTGCTATTTGTCAAATCCGACTGGTTCCTTTTAATAGTACCTCATCCTTTTTTACTTATTTTATTCCACTTTTTATTTGCTTAATTGTTTTTAATGTTTTACCGTATTTCCAATCCTAAAATCTGAAATTCATGGAGACCAGATTTTTCTGTGTGATGTTTCTGCTGAATCTTGTTCATTATGTTTGTTTTCTTATGTTTTGTATCTTCGGATGTTGAGTTTAAATTTCTTGGGTTTTTTTCTTCAGCAATCCTGTAATTCCAGAGTCAGTCCAGAGAAGATTTATACTCCCTTCACATGATAGCATCTTGAGACCATTTTTTTCTATTTTAATTTCTTGGCTTAGGGCTTACACCCTATCGTTCTTGTAAATTTGAAAGCCATAATTTTGTTGAGCAAGGCTGCGGTTTATGAATTCTCAGAAAGTTGTTTTTTTTTTTTTCTATAGGCTAGGAAAAGAGACAAATTTCCTTGTCATCTTTCTTTGCTGACTGGTAGATTTTTCTCCACTATCTGCTTCTACTGAGATTTTAGCATTTTCAGGCTTTATGTGATGGTGGTGTTGGGTTGGAGGGGGTCCTATTTTTGCACAGGTCCAACACTTGATTTTTAATTCTGCTTGGCCTTTAAAATCCAAACCTCTGCATTACAAAGATTAGCAAATAGCTTCTGAATACTAATGGCCCAGAATCATCTTGAATTTCAGCTTTTTCTTTTTCTTTGACCTCTGAAAGTTTCTCCTACCATATTGGATGCTTAGATATATAATTTAAAGGATGTTTGTTACATTTTTATCTATTTCTAGGTGTTCTGAACTGGAAAAGTTTCAGGCTTCTCACATTGCGACATCATAGAAAGTGGAATTCTGTAGAGGTTATTATTTCTATCTCTTTTCCTAATTATTCTGTAATATTCTACAAATATTATTGAATGTCAAATATTGTTAAATAAATGATTTCATAGTAGAGAATTTATATTATGATAAAAATAGAGATATAGTAAAAATTTTACAAATGTTTTCATATGCAATGAGTCATTTTTTTAAAAACTCAAAATGAACATCAGCATTTTGGGAAAAAATATTATTGGAGAATATAGGGTTAGTGAAATTTGAAGCATTCTCAAAGTATTTTGCCTTCAAACTGACTTCATACTTTGTTAATGAAATTTGCTAAGAGAATAGATTTCAAGTACTCTCATACACAAAAAATGGTAACTATGTGAACAGTGGAAATGTTAATTAGCTTGACTGTGGTAATCATTTCACTATGTGTATGTATATTAAACATTATGTTTTACACATTAAGTATAAACATTTTTATTAAAAAATAATAAATTAAAAAAAAGAAAAGGATCAGATAGGTGAGCTAGTCAAGGACACCTAACTACCTAACTGATATAAAGCAGGGCTAGGGTTCCAACTGGTTCTGCTATTCTGTAGCCCACACTCCTGACCACTAGGATTATAATTCACAGAATATTGTATTATTCCATAGTAAATAGCAAACTGCTTATACTTATGAAGAGGAATCAAGAAGACAATATTATTTTTTAATAATAATTTTTTATTATGTTATATTAGTCACCATACAGTACATCCTTAGTTTTTGATGTAGTGTTCCATGATTCATTATTTGCGTATAACACCCAGTGCTCCATGCAATATGTGCCCTCCTTAATACCCATCAATGGCCTATCCCAATACCCCTCCCCTCTGAAGCCCTCAGTTTGTTCCCCAGAGTCCATAGTCTCTCGTGGTTCATTCCCCCTTCTGTTTACCCCCCCTTCACTCTTCCCTTCCTTCTCCTACCGATCTCCCTGCTGTTTCTTATGTTCCGTAAATGAGTGAAACTATATGATAATTGTCTTTCTCTGCTTGACTTATTTCACTTAGCATTATCTCCTCCAGTGCTGTCCCTGTTGCAGCAAATGTTGAGAACTCATTCTTTCTGATAGCTGAGTAATATTCCATTGTATATATGGACCACAACTTCTTAATCCAGTCATCTGTTGAAGGGCATCTCAGCTCCTTCCACAATTTAGCTATTGTGGACAATGCTGCTATGAACTTTGGGGTGCATATGGCCCTTCTCTTCACTACATCTGTATCTTTGGGGTAAATACCCAGTAGTGTGATGGCTGGGTCATAGGGTAGCTCAATTTTTAACTTTTTAAGGGACCTCCACACTGTTTTCCAAAGTGGCTGTACCCTTGCATTCCCACCAGCAGTGTAAGAGGGATCCCCTTTCTTCACATCCTCTCCAACATTTGTTGTTTCTTTCCTTGTCAATTTTTGCCATTGTCACTGGCGTAAGGTGGTATCTCAGTGTGGTTTTGATTTGAATTTCCCTGATGGCTAATGATTTTGAACATTTTTTCATATGTCTGTTAGCCATTTGTATGTCAAGAAGACAATATTATTTTGTGAAAGTATGAATGTATCCATTTTATGTATTAGATACAATGGCAGGCTATGGTCATAAGAAATTAAGGCTATCAAATGTAAGTCTTTGATTTTGTATTTTGCACTCTTGCTATGTATGAATACACAACTAAGTTTTAAATAAAAGACCACTTAACATTTTTAAAAGGACATAAAAGAGCCAAATTATTCAGTTTGGTAATTCTTATCTTCTTTTTATGACTACCCCTGGACAGCTATGGCTTTTTAAATCATATTGTACAATTTGATTTGCAAATTGATAACTATCCCAATTTGTCAAGATATCTAGTCTGCTTTTCTGGTTTCCTTTTATTCTCTATGGTCTTATAATTTTCTTCATTACTTTTAAAAGAAACTCAGAAAGATATCCAGTATCTTTTAGATTTAAGCTAGCTGTGTTACAAACACAGTTAACATGTCTTATGATTATTATATGAGGATAGGAGGGTAGATCCACAGATAATCTTATTTAGAAATAATTGATCTGCTAGGGCTATAGATTTTTTATAAATATCAAGTTTTTATTATAAGGATTTTATATCTAAGGTTATAATAAAAATAAGGTTTATACTAGGTTTATAGTATACTAAGGCTTTTATAAGTTTTTAATATTCTAAATTATACATATTTAAAATTATTCTAGCTACCTAAGTGGTCTAATAAATTATATCAAATTAATTTTAATTAAATAAACCAAGCTAGTAAGTGCATTTTAAAAGATAAATATTTCCAGGCACCCGAGTGGCTCAGTCAGTTAAGCATCCAACTCTTGATTTCGGCTTGGGTCGTGATCTCAGGGTTGTGAGATTGAGCCCCACGTTGGGCTCCTCACTGGGCATGGAGTCTGCTTAAGATTCTCTCTCTCCATCTCCCTCTGCCCCTCACCCCTCTCTCTTTAAAAAAAATTCCTTTTCTTAATATATGATGCCGTATTTTGCAAATCATTACAAATATATTTTTCATTTAGAAAACTAGAACATTAAAGAGAAAAAAGACTTTGGAAGTTTTTTTTTTAATCCTGTTAAGTCATTTTATCAAATAAATAAAAGACTCCTGATCAGGTATGTAACATGATCAGACTAATATTTGTAATAGCGATCACTTGGACTTCATGCTGGAGATGGATTGGAAGTGGGTGGTGGAGAAGCTGTGATAGGGCTCAGATGGTGCAGAATCTGACTGTGAGGATTATTTAAAATGGAAGACTGACATGATGTGATTGACATGATGCATTTCAGTGAGTGAGGATGGAGGTACTAGGGGTGATTGTTTAATATGTGCAACCTCTTAGATGAAACTGCACTGAAGACTTTTTGAGTGACCACCAATATAGATAGGGATGATGTTAGATTAGAATACCAACTGGGATCAAGAACAATATTTCTTGAGTTTTGAACATCTGTGACACATTGGAATGGAGAATTTAAGAAGCTTCTGGATGCATCAGTTCTGAGCTCAGAGGAAAAACTTGACATGGAACTATCATTGGAGACATATTCATATAGTAGGTAGTTGAAGAAATGGGTTTGGTTAGGACAATTTTTTTTTGACTGATGTATAGTATTATATTAGTTTCAGGTATTCACCATAGTGATTCAATAATTCTATACATTACTCATTGCTCATCGCAGTAAGTGTACTCTTAATCCCTTTTATCTGTTGTGCCCATCCTTCCACCCACCTCCCCTCTGCCAATCTTCAGTTTGTTCTCTGTATTTAAGAGTCTGGTTTTTTGTTTGTCTCCTTTTTGTTTGTTTTTTGTTTTGTTTTGATTCTCAAATTCCATATATGAGTGAAATCATATTGTATTTGTCTTTTTCTCTCTGATTTACTTCACTTAGTATTATGTCTTCCTGGTCCATCCATGTTGTTGCAGATGGCAAGATCTCATTCTTTTTTTTATGGCTGAGTAATATCCCATTCCATTCCATGTGTGTGTGTGCGTGTGTGTGTGTGTGTGTGTGTGTACCACATCTTCTTAATCCATTCATCTATTGATGGACACTTGGGTTGCTTCCATATCCTGGCTATTTTAAGTAATGCTGCACTAAACATAGGGGTACATATATCTTTTTAATTTAGTGTTTTGTTTTCTTTGAGTAAACACCCAGGAGTGGACTCACTGGATCATATGGTATTTCTATTTTTTATTTTTTGAGGAACTTCCATACTGTTTTCCACAGTGGCTGTACCAGTTTGCAGTCCCAACAGTGCACAAGGGTTCCTTTTTCTCCACATCTTTGCCAACACTTGTTGTTTCTTGTCCTTTAATTCTAGCCATCCTGACAAGTAGAAGGTGATATATCATCATGGTTTTGATCTGATTTCCTTCATGATTAGTGATATTGAGTATCTTTTCATATGTCTGTTGGCCATTTGTGTGTTTTCTTTGGAAGAATGTGTATTGAGGTCTTCTGATCATTTTTTAGAGAGGACCATTTTTATGCTGAGACTTCCAAGAAAACAGACCTAGCCCAGGACAAACTTCGACAGACTCCTATGTTTATATGGCAGGTAGAAGACAAGAAATCAGTAAAGGAGATTGAAATGAGATTGCTAGGAAAGTATAAAGAAAACCCTGGACAATGTTAGTTCAGGAAGGAAATATTCAAGAAAAAAGAATGCCTTCTCAAATTCTTCAAATATTTGCACTTTCTGTACTCATATGGATAGGTAGTAACATTATTTAGCACAAGTATATTCATGTTTCTGAGATTATCTTCCTGATTAGAATTTAATATTCTTAAGGACAGAAATAATGTGGTTTTGGGTATTTATTAAATACAAAAAAGGATTGAAATAATTTAAACCATTTAGAATAATAAAAATGATGATGATGATGATGATAATTTCTGGATCTCTGGTATATACTATGGACCACAATTTTCTAGGGACTTATGTCATGTGTATGTTCTAATTAATTATTCACAACAGCCTCCTGTACTATAGTTTTATAATTTTCTCTATTTTATAAATAAAGGGACAGGGAACAGAGCATTTAATTAATTTACCCACAGTCAAAAAGTGATAGAGACATAATCCCTAGCCTGGTATCTTCTACTCATCCCTTATAAAAAGCAGAAAGTAAACATACATGTAATAAATATAAATAACATACTAAATTTGGAAGAGTCAACAGATTATATTAAATAACTTACATAATTAAAATTAGCTAAGAAATTGTCTCCAAAGAAGTTAGCCTTTACCTGGTACAACACTATTTTATAATAAAGGTAGAATCGCTACAGTCTCTGAGCTTGCCCACTTCTCATGTACTCCTTAAACAATGCAATTTGTTATTTATACCCACCTCTATAGTTCCCCCATATTTCCCACTGACTTAAATGGTAAACTTAAGTCAAACTCTCAGTCTTTACTTAACTTGATTTAGTGATCATTCTCCCTTACCAGTGATGATGATGGCCATTCCTTCACTTTGTTGTTATCATTTCTTATTGGTTTTTCTTTTGCCTCTTTCTCATTTTTCTTCACTGGTTTATTTTTCTGATCCTACTCCTGATATGTAGATGATTTCTAGAGTCCAACCTTAGGTTTCTTTGCTTAGTGCATTATGCAATTTCTTCACGCAGTTTCTTCCACCCCCAGCGCATAATTACTCCCAAATCTTTTTCAAACTCTGATCTCTCTCCTGATAAGCAGACATTAATATTAACCTGTAGATTGAACATTTTATCTTAGATATCCCCTGGCTACTTCGGACTTGAAAAGTTCAGCTTTGAGCTTGTCAAAACCCACCCATCACACTTTCTCCTGTCCTGTTTCATCCTGCTCCCTAAAGACCAAATGTTCTTCCTGTGTCTCCTCCATTGGGTGAGTCAGAAGCATTCATCTAGTTGCTCAGCCAGCAATCTGAGCCCTCCTAGTTGTCACTGTCTCAATGTACTCCCTGTTTCCAGTACAGCAGCCAGTTCTTTTCTTTTTTTTTTTTTTTTTTTTAGCTTTATGTTTCTTTATTGACTGCCTCCTATTAAGCTAGGCTCCATAATATTTTACACTTTGCATATTTTTATTAGTTTCACCTTATTCATTTTAAATGAAAACATTTTTAAATGATTTTTTATTATATTATGTTAGTCACCATACAGTACATCCCCAGATTCCGATGTAAAGTTCGATGCCCCATTAGTTGCGTATAACACCCAATGTACCATGCAATATGTGCCCTCCTTACTACCTATCACCAGTTTATCCCATTCCCCCACCCCCTCCCCTCTGAAGTCCTCAGTTTGTTTCTCATATTCCATAGTCTCTCATGTTTAATTCCCCCTTCTGATTACCCCCCTTTTCTTTATCCCTTTTTTCGCCTACCGATCATCCTAGTTCTTATGTTCCATAGATGAGAGAAATCATATGATAATTGTCTTTCTCTGCTTGACTTAATTTCACTTAGCATTATCTGCTCCAGTGCCGTCCATGTTGCAGCAAATGTTGAGAATTTGTTCTTTCTGATAGCTGAGTAATATTCCATTGTATATATGGACCACAGCTTCTTAATCCAGTCATCTGTTGAAGGGCATCTCGGCTCCTTCCATGATTTGGCTATTGTGGACAATGCAGCTATGAACATTGGGGTGCATATGGCCCTTCTCTTTACTACGTCTGTATCTTTGGGGTAAACACCCAGTAGTGCAATGGCTGGGTCATAGGGTAGTTCAATTTTTAACTTTTTAAGGGACCTCCACACTGTTTTCCAGAGTGGCTGTACCAACTTGCATTCCCACCAACAATGTAGGAGGGATCCCCTTTCTCCACATCCTCTCCAACAATTGTTGTTTCTTGCCTTGTCTATCTTTGCCATTCTAACTGGCGTAAGGTGGTATCTCAGTGTGGTTTTGATTTGAATTTCCCTGATGGCTAATGATTTTGAACATTTTTTCATGTGTCTGTTAGCCATTTGTATGTCTTCATTGGAAAAGTGTCTGTTCATATCTTCTGCCCATTTTATGATTTGTTTATTTGTTTCTCGTGTATTGAGTTTGAGAAGTTCTTTGTAGATCTTGGATACCAGTCCTTTATCTGTGGTGTCCTTTGCAAATATATTCTCCCATTCCGTGGGCTGTCTCTTAGTTTTTTTGACTGTTTCCTTGGCTGTGCAGAAGCTCTTTATCCTGATAAAGTCCCATAAGTTCATTTTATCTTTTATTTCTCTTGCCTTTGGCGATGTGTCGTGAAAAAGGTTGCTCTGGCCGATGTCATAGAAGTTGTTGCCTATGTTCTCCTCTAGAATTTTGATGGATTCCTGTCTCACATTGAGGTCTTTCATCCATTTGGAGTTTATTTTTGTGTATGGTGTGAGAGAGTGGTCAAGTTTCATTCTTTTGCATGTAGCTGTCCAATTTTCCCAGCACCATTTATTGAAGAGACTGTCTTTTTTCCACCGGATGTTTTTTCCTGCTTTATCAAAGATTAGTTGCCCAAAGAGCCGAGGGTCCATTTCTGGGTTCTCTATTCTGTTCCATTGGTCGATGTGTCTGTTTTTGTGCCAGTACCATGCTGTCTTTGTGATCACAGCTTTGTAGTACAGCTCGAAATCCGGCATTGTGATGCCCCCAGCTTTGTTTTTCCTTTTCAACAGTTCCTTGGAGATTCGGGGCCTTTTCTGGTTCCATACAAATTTAAGGACTATTTGTTCCAGTTCTTTGAAAAATGTCCTCGGTATTTTGATCGGGATAGCATTGAAAGTGTAGATTGCTCTGGGTAGTATGGACATTTTAACTATGTTAATTCTTCCAATCCATGAGCATGGAATATTTTTCCATCTTTTTATGTCTTCCTCAATATCTTTCAAAAGTGATCTATAGTTTCTAGGATATAGGTCCTTTACGTCTCTGGTTAAGTTAATTCCAAGGTAACGTATGGTTTTTGGTGTTATTGTAAATGGGATGGATTCCCTAATTTCTCTTTCTTCAGTCTCGTTATTCGTGTATAGAAATGCAACTGATTTCTGGGCATTGATTTTGTATCCTGCCACCTTACTGAATTGTTCTATAACTTCTAATAGTTTGGGAGTGGATTCCTTTGGGTTTTCCATATAGAGTATCATGTCATCTGCAAAGAGAGACAGTTTGACTTCTTCTTTGCCGATTTGGATACCTTTGATCCCTTTTTGTCTTCTGATTGCTGTTGCAAGGACTTCTAGTACTATGTTGAATAATAGTGGCGAGAGTGGGCATCCTTGTCGTGTTCCTGATCTTAAGGGAAAGGCTTCCAGCTTTTCCCCATTGAGAATAATGCTTGCAGTAGGCTTTTCATAGATGGCTTTTATGAGATTGAGAAATGTACCCTCTATTCCTACACTCTGAAGGGTTTTAATCAGGAAAGGATGCTGTATTTTGTCAAATGCTTTTTCTGCATCAATTGAGAGGATCATATGGTTCTTGAGTCTTTTCTTGTTGATATGATGTATCACATTGATTGATTTGCGAGTGTTGAACCATGCTTGCATCCCAGGTATGAATCCCACTTGGTCATGATGGATAATCCTTTTAATGTACTGTTGGATTCTATTAGCAAGGATCTTGTTGAGGATTTTGGCATCCATATTCATTAGAGAAATCGGTCTGTAATTCTCCTTTTTGAGGGGGTCTTTGCCTGGTTTGGGGATCAAGGTAATATTAGCCTCATAGAATGAGTTTGGTAGCTTTCCTTCTGTTTCTATTTTTTGAAATAGCTTTAGGAGAATAGGTATTATTTCTTCTTTGAATGTTTGGTAGAATTCCCCAGGAAAACCGTCTGGGCCTGGAGTTTTATTATTTGGAAGGTTGTTTATCACTGACTCAATTTCTTCATAGTTAATTGGCCTATTTAAGAAATCTATTTCTTCCTGTTTCAGTCTTGGTAGTTTATAGGTTTCCAGGAAGGCCTCCATCTCTTCCAGATTGTTTAGTTTTTTGGCATATAGCTGTTGATAAAAGTTTCTAATAATCCTTGCAATTTCAATGGTGCTGGTCGTGACCTCTCCCTTTTCAGTCATAATTTTAATAATCTCAGTCCTTTCTCTTTGTTTTTGGACAAGTTTTGCCAGTGGTCTATCAATTTTATGGATTCTCTCAAAGAACCAGCTTCTAGTCCTGTTGATCTGCTCTACTGTGCTTCTGGTTTCTAATTCATTGATTTCTGCTCTAATCTTGGTCAACTCCTTCCTTGTCAGTGGGTTAGGCCTGTCCCTCTGTTGCTGTTCCAGTTTCTTGAGGTGAGAATATAGAAACTGCATTTTAGATTTTTCTATTCTTTTGAGTGAGGCTTGGATGGCTATGTATTTCCCCCTTAGGACTGCCTTTGCAGTATCCCATAGGTTTTGGACCGTTGTGTATTCATTCTCGTTGGTCTCCATAAATTGTTTAATTTGTTTTTTGATTTCCTGGTTTATCGAGTCATTCTTGAGCAGGATGGTTCTTAGCCTCCAAGTGTTTGAGTTTCTTCCAGGTTTTTCCTTGTGGTTGAGTTCCAATTTCAGAGCGTTGTGGTCTGAGAATATGCAGGGGATAATTTCAATCTTTTGGTATTGGCTGAGACCTGTTTTGTGTCCCAGAGCATGATCTATTCTTGAGAATGTTCCATGGGCATTTGAATAGAATGAGTATTCTTTGGTTCTGGGGTGTAGTGTTCTATATATATCTATGAGGTCCAACTCGTCGAGTATGGCATTCAAAGCCTTTGATTCTTTGCTTAGTTTTTGCCAGGGTGTTCTGTCTATTTCTGATAGTGGGGTGTTGAGGTCCCCTACTATTACTGTGTTCTTATCTATATGTCTCTTTATTTTGGTTAAGAGTTGGCTTGTGTATCTTGCTGCTCCCCTGTTGGGGGCATATATATTAATAATTGTCATATCCACTTGTTGAATACTTCCTTTAAGAATAATATAGTGCCCTTCTGTATCTCTCTCTATGGCCTCTAGTTTAAAATCCAGTCTATCTGATATGAGAATTGCTACTCCAGCTTTCTTTTGAGGTCCATTTGCGTGGAAGATGGTACTCCATCCCCTTACTCTAAGTCTGAATGCATCTTTGGGTTCAAAATGAGTCTCTTGTAGACAGCAAATGGATGGGTCATGTCTTTTTATCCAATCTGCAACCCTGTGGCGTTTTATGGGAGAGTTTAAGCCATTTAGATTGATAGAGATTATTGACAGATATGATTTTAATGATGCCATTTCTCTTTAAAGTCTTTGTATCGGTTGTGACTTGCTGCTCTGTATCACTCTTGGGGCCTTTTTACCTTTATAGAGCCCCCCTTAATATCTCCTGTAGGGCTGGTTTCGTGGTTACGAAATTGGTTAATGATTGGCGATTTTGGAACGTCTTTATTTCTCCATCAATTCTGAATGACAGCTTTGCTGGATAAAGGATCCTTGGCTGCATGTTTTTCTCTGAAAGAGCTTTAAAAATGCCCCCCCAAGCCTTTCTCTCATTCCAGGTCTCTGTAGACAGGTCTGACGTAATCCTGATACCTTTGCCTTGGTACGTGAGAAATTTCTTTGCCCTGGCCGCTTTCAATACTGTATCCTTGGATCTAATATTTGCGAATTGCACTATGACATGCCGTGGCGTAGGTTTGTCCTGGTTGAGCTTGGATGGGGTCCTCTCTGCCTCTTGGACACGAATGCTTGTTTCCCTTGCTAGATTAGGGAAGTTTTCAGCTACAATTTGTTCAAATATCTCTTCTAGACCTCTGTTTTTCTCCACCCCTTCAGGGATGCCGATGATTCTGACATTGGATCGTTTCATAGAGTCAGTAATCTCCCGTAATCTACATTCGTGGGCGTGGATTTTTTTAAGACCAGCTTCTATTTTCGTTTTTTCTTCTACTAACCCATCCTCCAATTCGCTAACGCGTTCCTCTGCCTCGGTGACCCTGGCCGTCAGAGCCTCTAGTTTTGACTGTATTTGGCCCACTGAGTTTTTAATTTCTGTCAGATTCGCTCTCATTTCTGCCCTTAGGGATTCTATATTCTCAGCAACGCTTTCTCTGATGCTTTTTTCAAGTTTACTCATCATCTTGACCATTGTTGCTCTGAATTCCATTTCTGATAATTGGGATACATCCATATGTATTCATATATCCAAATCTATTATTTCTGTAGCAGAGGCCACAGACTCATTATCTTTTCTTTACTGGAGGGGACTTCTCCTCTCGTCATTCTGATGAGGAGAGATTGCGGGGTTGTCCAGAGCCCAAATTATTGACTGGGACCCAGGCCGNTGACTGGGACCCAGGCCGTGCGCCCTTGTTTTATAGAGATCTTAGTGATGTGGGCTTCTTCCTTAAAGAGTTTATTTATTTATTTGAGAGAGAGAGACAGACAGTCAGCAAGAAAGGGAACCCAAGCAGGGGAATGGGATAGGAAGAAGCAGGCTCCAGGCGGAGAAGCCGATGAGGGACTCCTTTCCAGAACGCTGTGATCACGCCCTAATCCGAAGACAGGCACTTAATGACTGAGCCACCCAGGCGCCCCGGGTTGTGGGCTTCTTGATTTTTCAGCCTGCCTTCTGGGGGAGGGGCCTGCCACACCGATACTCAGGCAACCCTGTTTGGGTAGAGTCTCCATGTCCCCTGCGAGGGGGGATGGGGATGGGCACACTGTGAGCCGGTATTTCCGGGCTTTTGTTCTCTGGAGGCTTTCCCTGGTGGTCTGCTGTGCCTCTTCTGAGAGCAGAGCAGTAGCGGCCGAAATTCAGCCTCTGTCTCAGAACAGAGGGATCGCGGCCCGTTCTCCACTGATTTTCTGGCCACTTTAACTCTGTTTCTGTTGGTGGTGCTCAACCCTGCAGCATCCTGAGCTGTGCGCCCCGCACCCGGCATCCCAGCCCTCACTTCCAGGGGGGTCGCGTCTCTGTCCTTTGTGTTTCTAACCCCGCCAGCCGCCCCATGCGTGGTTCCGAGCTCCCAAGCTCCCTGTTTCAGTCTGGTTCGCCTGTGCTCTGGAGCGCCAGTTTTCAGTCTGGTCACGCTTGCACTCCTGAGCTCTCGGTTTCACTCTAGTTCGAGTGTGCAGTCAGGAGCTCCTGTTTTCAATTTGGACATGGGTGTCCCCACACTCACTGCCTCAGTCCGCTCTCTTGCGGGTGCTGGTCTGAGAGTCCAGCCCGCTCCCCAGCACAAGGGGCTATCGCTTCCCGGCGCCTGAGCGCAGAGGCTCCCTCCCCCTTTCCTTTATCTTCCTATATCTGTGCTCGGATTCACAGCTCCCCGCTTCGTACCTCAATACTCAGCACTGGAGATGTTCATTTGTAGAGATCCAGATGTATCTTCCTGCGTCTCAGGCTGATTCTGTGGGTGTTCAGAATGGTCTGGTAGATATCCAGCTCGACTCGGACCAGCTGAGAAAGGGTCACCTACTCCTCCACCATCTTTTCTCCTCCTTGCAGAAAGTGGTTGCCTTTCTGTTCATAGTTTCTGCTACTCTTTTCTTCATTCTCCAGTTGCATTCATAGGTATTCGCAATGGTTTGGTAGCTCTCTTGTGGAATTCCTGGGACCAGACGAACTTTAGGTCTCCTGCTCCTCCGCCATCTTGGAACGCCGAGCTGGAGCTCAACTCCTGTCCTTGCAGAAAGTGGTGGCTATTCTGTTCTTAGAGTTGCTGCTATTCTTTCCTTCATTCTCCAGTTGAGTTTGTAGGTGTTCAGAATGGTCTAATAGAATGGTCTAATAGCTATCTAGCTGCATTCCTGGGACCAGACGAAATTTAAGCCTCCTGCTCCTCCGCCATCTTGGACTCCTCCCGCAGCAGCCAGTTCTGCTGTATCTTCCTATGAAATATCTTCCATCTGTTTCCTCTAGGTTAGCTTTATCTACATATTCTAGATAAGAATTTGAAACTTCTGGGGCACCTGGAAGTAGGTTAAGTGTCTGCCTTCGGCTCAGGTCATGATCTCAGGGTCCTGGGATCAAGCCCTGCCCAGTGTCAGGCTCCCTGCTCAGGGGGGAGTCTGCTGCTTTCTCTGCCCCTCCCCTCACTCGTGTCCTCTCGCTCACACTCTTTCTCTCTCAAATAAATAAAAACTTAAAAAAAAAAAAGAATGTGGAACTTTGCCAGTGTCTTTTTTTATAATAATATTTTTATTATATTATGTTATTCACCATACAGTACATCCCTGGTTTTTGATGTAAAGTTCGATGAATCATTAGTTGCGTATAACACCCAGTGCACCATGCAATACGTGCCCTCCTTACTACCCATCACCAGCCTATCCCATTCCCCCACCCTCCTTCCCCTCTGAAGCCCTCAGTTTGTTTTTCAGAGTCCATCCCTACTTCAAGTTTCCTCTCTGCCTGCCCATCCTCATTTCCACCGGAAAGGGAATAACATGACATAGAATGATCAAGTCATTTTCTTGCTCATAATCCTTCATTGTCTGCTCCTCCAACAGACAGTTTTTGAGCTCCAGCAGGATTTAGTCTCATGGCATTTACATTCTAATAATAGAAACAACTATAAGCCCTTAGCACATCAGATGGCAGTAAGTGTTAGGAAGGAAAATGGACTGGGTAAAGGGAGCAGAGCGCTAAGAGTCAGGAGTGTTATCTAACTGGTGGCCAACGAACTCCTGCAGCAGAGACCAGAATGACGTGAAGAAGCAAGGTTAAACATCCCCTCATTCCAGAACAAAAATCCAAACATCCATTCACTTATCATTCACCTAACAAATGCAGAGAAGTCCATAAAGTCTGGAGACAGATATATATTATGTTGTAAAGGGTATCTTCAATCTATTAAGCAATAATTTGTTTCCACACTTTATAACAGACACCTCATATCTTGAACGTCTCCTATGTACACTGTTGATTATTCTAAGATAAGTAGGGTGGTGAACTTTATGGCATGTGACTCTTTCTCAAAAATGTTTTTTTAAAATAAATTCATAGAGAAGTAAGTCAGTATTACTGATATCAAAAAACTAATACACTGAAAGAGGAGAAACACACACACACTTATGGAAGTAAATGTTTAAATAAACCAATCCAGATAATTAGAAATTTTGACAACATCTATGATAAGAAACAAGTAGCCGAAGAACTAGAATGAGGAAATTAATAGAATAATTTTAAATATATTGGTCTTGGAAGGTCCTTCTCAAAAGGTGACACACGAGCTGACCTGAATCATAAGAATAAGTCAGCCATGGAAAATGTGAGGAAGAAGAAAATTTGATTCAGAAAGGCTTGTTTTTCCTGAGGCACAGATGCAAAAATAGGGAGGCTGAAACACTGTGAGCAAGGACAGCCATACAAAAGTATGACAGAAGCATTCTAAATGTGATAAATTTACTTAAAATGTAAAGTATATGTCAAGGAAAAATATCAAACTTTTGTAGAATTTTCCTATACTCAATTAATGGTTTAATTAATATTGTTTTAATTTTTAAATCTTGAAAGGTGTTCTGAGTGGTTTCATGTGTACTGATACTTGTAGGGTTTAGGAACTCTTCGGGTCTAATGAGAGGGTACGCACTGAAGTAGGAGTGGGAGGCAGGAGTCAGAACTTCCATTTTTAAGACCACAGAAGTCTTCCTGGTTTGATAACACAGAGTATCAATATATGAGGATCAAGGGTCAGACCCCACTGAGGGGTCTAACTAAAGAGTAAAAGATGTCCTTTAGTTATGTGAAAATCATCACTGAAATTAGGAAGAGGTGTCTCAGTGACAATCCCTGGGCATCAAATGCAGATTAAAGTGGCAGAAAGAATAAGTAGGACATGGGGAAATGGAGACAGGATAATTTCATTCTACTGGGAGATAATTTCATCTAAAATAAGGTTCTTGAATGGCAGAGTTTTTATCATAAACCACCATTTCATGTTAGATGGAATGTCAGCTTTTAAAAAATAGCTTTTATTTTCAGACAATTTAAAACTTGAAAAGAAAATTCCAAGAGCACAAAAGCCACCAGTATAACTTTCACTCAGAAACCTCATTACATTACCCTATCCAGTAACATCCTGTATAGCAAAAAGACCCCAGCTGGGGTCACATGTCACATCTGTGTTCCTGCCTCTGCAACGTCTGCCAGTAGGAATCCGATCCTCCGCTGTTTCTAGACTCCCACAGCCTTATCATTCCTGAACAGCTCCTCTGGGTCTGTCCGATGTTTCCTCATGACTGCACCTACCTTGTGCATCTGAGGCAGGAGGACCACGAGGTGATGCTGTGGGCTTCTCATTGCTTTTTACCAGGGGCCCACATGTCCATCAGTCCCATGACCTGCGGTGATAACTTGGGTCACCTGATTGCAAAGATGTCTCCCCTGTTCCCTGCTGTAAAATGTCTGCTTTCCCCATTGAAAGTAATATGTTTTAAGGGAGACACTTAGAGGCTTTCTTTGTTCCTCATCTAACTTTCACCCACACATTTGCGTATCCATTGATAGTTATTTGCCTGATTTAATTACTATTGTGATGGTTGCCAAATGGTGACTTTCTAATTCCACTATGCTTTTTACTTTCTTAGGATAGTGCTATAGAAACAGATTCCTTTTCTCTTCATTTAATTATTCATCTTTATGTGGGTGGACTCACGGATTCCTGTGTGTTTTAATGGGATATGGTGTATACATTTCTCCCTCCCTCCATTCCTTCCTTCGTTTGATGCTCAAGATATTTTTTAATGCTCAAATTATTTATTTGCACTTAAATTGTCTAGATTTGAGCAATGGAAACCTACTTGAGGCTGGCTCCTGTGTCATTCTGACATGACCCCCATTGTTCTTTGAATACTTCTTTTTTATTATTTTTTTAATTATTTTTTTTTTTGTAAATATAGTTGACACACAATGTTGGGTTAGTTTCAGGTGTGCGGCATTTTGACTAGTCTGTACCTTGTGCTGTGCTCACCACAAGTGTACCTGCCATCTATCTTCATACAGAGCTGTTACAGTCCCACCAACTCTATTCCCTATGGGGTCCCTTTCATCCCTGTGACTCGTTCATTTCATAACTGGAAGCCTGTACTTCCTACTCCCCTTCACCCATTTTGCCCATCCTCCCACGCCCTTCCCCTCTGTCAACCATCAATTTGTTCTCCGTATTTATGACTTTGTTTCTGCTTTTCTGTTTGTTCATTTCTTTTGTTTGTTAGATTCCATGTATAAGTGAAATCATATAGTTTTTGTCTTCTTCTGTCTGACTTATTTCACTTAGCATAATACCTTTGAGGTCCATCCATGTTGTCACAAATGGCAAGAAATCACTTTTTTAAAATCAATTAATCAATTGGGGTGCCTGAGTAGCCCAGTCGGTTAAGCATCTGACTCTTGATTTCAGCTCAGGTCATGATCTCAGGGTTGTTAGATCAAGCTTTTTGTGGGCTCAGCGCTAGGTGTGGAGCCTGCTTTAGATCCTCTTTCTCCCTCTGTCTCTCTCCCCCTAAAAAATAAATAAAAATAAACTAATTATTTTTCTTTCTCCAAATTTTTATTTAAATTCCAGTTAACATACAGTGTTATATTAGTTTCAGGTGTACAATGTAGTGATTCAACACTCTATACAATACCTGGTGCTCATCACAAGTGTGCTCCTTCACCCCCATCAACTGTTTCACCCATCCCCCTACCCCCCACCTCCCCTCCAGTAACTCTCAGTTTGTTCTCATAGTTAAGAGAACTCTCAGCCCACTGTAACACCCTGCTGGCTTGGATTCCAGTCCCCACTAGGGTAAATTATTCAGTCAGGTTGGGTAAACAGTAGAGATGAGTAGACATTTTGCGCAATCATTCTAGATTATATTAGAAGGAAGACCTAAATGTGCTTTTAGCATCCTTACCACATCCCACCAGCCTCTCTCTGACCTCCCAAACTTCCCAACTTTAAAGTAAGTATAAATAGAGAAATCTCATGCAGATGTGGCTTTCGACATGTGCAGTTTCAACCCTGTTGCCCGTTGTTTGCTTTTTCTGTCCCATCAGGTTCACATGATAACTTACAACAGTTTAGATTGGTGTTTTAATGTCAAAACAAGTATCAGCATGTTTTTCACTAGTGTATTTCTGAATTAAAATTTTAAAACCTTTTGTCAGCAAGAATAATAAAATACTGAGTGGACTTCAAATCAGGCATGACGTTTTTATGTGCAAAGTCTTGAAACAGAAATCTCCAACGTGCCAGTTAGGTTATATAATTACAGTGACCCTGCGAAGAGGGAAGGTTTCCCATTTCTCTGGTAGTGAGAGGCAGTTGAGTCTGCAAGGTGACAATTAGTGTGGGTGTCACCCTTCCGATTATGGAGCCCAGTCACAACCCATGTGTACACAATGTATTTTTTATTCCAAATTCATAGATATTTAAAGTTCTAAGCCAAAACAAACAAAATTTAATCTCCTCATTCTATATAATCTTTCTATTAACTTGGCAAATTTCAATTAAGTTTAACTCTCTATCTGTTCATTTCTTTTTTTTTTTAATTTTATTTTATTATATTGTGTTAATCACCATACAGTACATCCCCAGATTCCGATGTAAAGTTTGATGCTTCATTAGTTGCGTATAACACCCAGTGCACCATGCAATACGTGCCCTCCCTACTACCCATCACCAGGCTATCCCCTTCCCCCACCCCCTCCCCTCTGAAGTCCTCAGTTTGCCTCTCACAGTCCATAGTCTCTCATGTTTCATTCCCCCCTCTGATTACCCCCCTTTTCTTTATCCCTTTCTTCCCCTACCGATCCTCCTAGTTCTTATGTTCCATAGATGAGAGAAATCATATGATAATTGTCTTTCTCTGCTTGACTTATTTCACTTAGCATTATCTCCTCCAGTGCCGTCCATGTTGCAGCAAATGTTGAGAATTCGTTCTTTCTGATAGCTGAGTAATATTCCATTGTATATATGGACCACAGCTTCTTAATCCAGTCATCTGTTGAAGGGCATCTCGGCTCCTTCCATGATTTGGCTATTGTGGACAATGCAGCTATGAACATTGGGGTGCATATGGCCCTTCTCTTTACTACGTCTGTATCTTTGGGGTAAACACCCAGTAGTGCAATGGCTGGGTCATAGGGTAGTTCAATTTTTAACTTTTTAAGGGACCTCCACACTGTTTTCCAGAGTGGCTGTACCAACTTGCATTCCCACCAACAATGTAGGAGGGATCCCCTTTCTCCACATCCTCTCCAACAATTGTTGTTTCTTGCCTTGTCTATCTTTGCCATTCTAACTGGCGTAAGGTGGTATCTCAGTGTGGTTTTGATTTGAATTTCCCTGATGGCTAATGATTTTGAACATTTTTTCATGTGTCTGTTAGCCATTTGTATGTCTTCATTGGAAAAGTGTCTGTTCATATCTTCTGCCCATTTTATGATTTGTTTATTTGTTTCTCGTGTATTGAGTTTGAGAAGTTCTTTGTAGATCTTGGATACCAGTCCTTTATCTGTGGTGTCCTGTTCATTTCTGACCCTCAGAATCCCAGCTGCAAATGTATATCTCCAAACAGTCCTGCTATTAATCTACTAAGTAGGTTAATTCTTGGGCTTGAGAGTGGCCACTGCAAGTATCACAGGCACTGATACATTAGTATTTTACTGAAATTATATTTGTACAGAAAGGGAACAAATGCAGAAAACAAATAATACATACTCGACTGCTGCATAAAAACTACCTCAAAATTTAGTGGCTCAACACAGGGAGAGCTTATTCTCTCTTCCTTGTTTGTAAGCCAATAATTCAGGAACAACTTGGCTGGGAAGTTCTAGCTTGAAGTTCTAACGAGGTCGCAGCTTCTTATGCGCCTGCAGCCTCAGTCATGTGAAGGCTTGGCTGCAACTGGAAGCTCTAGTCCGAGATGGCTTACTCACATGGCTAGCAAGTTGCTGCTGACAGTTAGGTCCTATTTCCTCTCCATACTGGTGCCTCCCCCTCCAGTAGACTGCTTGAGGTTTCTCATGGCCTAGGGGCTGACTTTCTCAGAACAAGTGATCTAAGAGACCAAGGTAAAGCCCCTATTGCCTTTTATTACTAAGCCTTGAAAGTGACAGACACACTGTCACTTCTGCCGTGTTCTGTCTGGCACACAAGTTAGCACTGATTCCATGTGGGAGGGAACCACACAGGGTATGAATAGCAAGACATGATGTATGGCTATCTTGGAGGTTGGTTACCATAGTTTGCCCTCTGGAACACAGAGATTCATGTCTCTTCCACGTGAAAAAGTACACTTACTTCCTCCAAAGGCCCTTTAAAGCTTCCTCCCATTAGAGGATCTGCTCAGAATCCAGTAACTCATCATCTGGGTCAAGTTCATACCAACATGAAGCTCCTAGGGAAGTCTAAGAACAAAGGAAGGTATTCAAATACAGTTTCTCATCTGAAGACCTGTGAACAAGTTTTGTGCCATCCACACACTCAACATATGATGGTCAGATAGACATAGAGTAAGGGCTTTAGACTTTCTGGTTCAAAAAAGGGAAATAAGAGGTACACAGAAGTAACTGGTCCATAGTGGTTCTAAACTCCAATCAGGTACATGTTGGTAATTCCTGGATTAGTACTCACTCCTAATATTTCTTGGAAGTGTTTCTTCATGGATCTTGGCTCTGCTCTCGGGTTCACAATTCTACCTCTCTGATCCATGCTTCCTTTTCATATTCAAAGTAGCCTGTGTTTATAGCTGCATAGTTTCCTGCCTGTAGAAGTTCAGAGTCTAAAGGCATAGTTTCCTTCTGTACCGTCTTTGTCTCTTTCAGTCCAAGCTGATGGTGTTACCATAAGTATGGCTATCTTATAAATCTGCGGGTTTCTGATGAGTATTATTCTGGTTTATTCCATTAAGCAAAAACCACATCCAGAATCTGATGATGATAAGCTTTTTTATTTTATTTTTTTTACATTGGACTTCTGCTGACATGCTAAGGGGAAAATGCCATTAATGTTGGTTAACTCAGAGTATCTGTAAGACATACCAATAAGCTGTCTAGCAGCTCTTTAGTCTGAATAAATGGTTCTTTGAGACACCACCTAATACATTTTGAAGGTCTTGAGGTGGATATGACAGTCACACTTCATTGCCATCTTTACATTATGTTTTACTGGTAGTTGATTTTTGCCTGCAAGTGACTTTAATTTTTGCATTGTTGGCCACCTGGAGAGACCGGAATTGAGAAAATACTTTATTTTTAAATCCATAAAGTCCTGCTTTCTTCATATTTAATGGTTTTTCTTTAGTTTTTCTCTCTTCTTTTTCCTCTTTTACTATAAAGAGAAGACGTTCAAAATTCTCTGTCTGAAATGTCCTTAGCTAGGTTACCCAATTCATTAAGTATAATAATGCCTACCCATACTATCATGATATTATTAAACTTTCTAATGCAGCATAGCCAGGATCCAGTTTTCTCTCATTTCCAGTCACATTTATTCCTCACTTTCCTTTAGGCCATTACTGACAACCTCCTCAAGAGCCATCAGGCCTCTGCTCACAGCCTTTGGACCATCCCAATCCCTAGGTTACTGCCACATCTGTAGGTTTTTGTTAGAATTCCTTCCCAATACCAAATTTATTACTAGGTATTCATTATTGCACAAACAAATCACCTCAAAATTTAATAGCTGAAAACGATTTATTATCTCTCATGGGCTTTTCCAGAAGACTGCTCATGGAATGATCAGTTAGCAGTCTCAGGGACCACACCAGATACTAGGATCAGAAGTCACACATAGCCATTACTTCTAGTTTTCCACTGACCAGAGTCAGCGCTAATTCAGGGTAGAAGGAGACTAGGAAAGGGTGCGAATACCAGAGGCAAGGATTAACGGGCTTCCTCTTGGAAATGTTAAAGATAATGCAAGGAAAGGGGAAGAAAAAAAAAAAAAAAAACCCTGAGTTTTTAAATGGATGTATAGTAGTTTGTCCTGTGATTATCTTTGCCTAGAAGTATCCCATGTAGAAAAGTGAAAGGACTTGACAGTTTCAAACTCCAGAATTTATCAAGGCCAAACAGAACATTGTTACAAGTGACTGATGAAGTCTTGTTTTATGAACTTAATTATGTCCAATTCATAGTGATCTCGGTGTTAGGCAGCTGCTTTGCTTCAGAGAAGGTCTTGTTCTCACAAATAGATCGACTCATTTTGAAATATTTCAAAGCTAGTGTGGATATTTAGAGACTCCCAAGTACTCAGAAAACAGAACCAAATGATCGTCTTGTTAAGAGTAGTCAATAAAGGTACAGCTGGATGTTTTCTCTCTGCTAAGTTTAGACATTATCCTCCATTCAATTATATCTTGATTAAACAGATTGAAAATCATATGTATGCATACAACTAGTCTAAATGGGCCACTTATCTAAGATCAGCAGTTTTCTGAGGAGACTAACTTAATGCAAATAAAAAAAATGTGACTTAGGGAAAAATATAATTATGCCATATGTTTGACATTGGAAGTAGAGCCATATATATATATATATGCCAAGAAATTAATTTAAGTAGAATCCTGTTTTTATGTAGTACTGTGTTGTTGGAAAATGATATACAGCTCTGTGATTAACTCTTAAAGGGAATTCAAATAATAATTACTAGACTTTAAATATCATAACCCATTAATAATGGAAGAAAGGTTTCTATTGTCCTAAACTGCTATTACTAGTCAAATAGGATTTTTTTTAAAGAAATCATTTAATGGTCAATATTTTGGAAATGTTTTCTATTGGAAATTCACTATTATCAACTTAATGACACATCTTGATCACAACCCATTCTGTATAAATTGCTTTTTTCTGTAGCTACAATATTAGACTGAAATGAATATGTTAATAACTTCAGAATTTTAAGCAAATTAGTACAGTTTAAATTTGCTCCAGTAGGTAAATTTGGTATGAGATCAATTTGAAAAGCAGATGCTTTTTGAGACTTTTTCTGGAGATACTTAATGGGATAGAGAAATATTTTTTTCTATGCTTACAGATTTAATACACATACTAAGAATTATGCATCTTTTATATAAAAAGGCATAATTTAGGTAATTGACGGGTGTTGCTATTTTAAAGTTATTTTGCAATAAAATTTTTAATGTCTGATTTTAAACTTAGTGTATGTATTTTCTATTCCGTAATAGAACCACTAGTATTTCCTTTTTTTTTTTTGGTCTGCAATTCATTCTCTTTTTAGCTTCATTTCTTATAATTTATACTCCCTATACTATAGTAGGCATGTAAGATGGATATTCAGAGGAGGGTGACTGAACCTTCTGCCTAAACTTATTTCTTTATAATGTTTCTTTGGATTTTATAAATTGAGAAATAATTTGTAATGCAAATATGGCATTTGCATTACTCATATGTCTATGAGTTAGACATTAATCCATAAAGAAATCTACCATAATTGATAATAGTTTAGCTTCTTGGCATCTGAATAACAGGCCTCAAAGGGATTAAGAAAATAGAAGTAAATATTGAAGGCATAAAAGGAAGATGGTGGGATAGTTGGGAAAGGTGTAAAGTTTTATGTTTTATTCTCTGAAGAGAAAGTCAGGTGAGCAAGTTTAGCAGTGAGCCTTCAAGAACAAAGGGACGGAGGGATGTGACAGATTGAGAAAGAAGATGTTACAAAGAAAATATGAGAGGTGCTAGACCCCAGAGAAGGACTTTCATCTAGGTTCAACCCTTGCTTCTTCCCCTGAAATATCAGCACCGCTTTCTCAAGGAGTCTGTTCTTCTACACTGAACATGGCATCGGCAACGATCAACAGGACAGGATGGCTGTGGCCAGGGAAGACACCCAGAGGAAGTTTAGTGAGACATGCTGTACACCGAGTGTGATTTTCCCACTTCTTCTCTCTCACAGGGTTTCTGAACCAGATGAATAACTCCAGTCATTCTGTCCTTCAGCCTTCATTTCAAGGATGCATGCAGCTCATCCAAGTGGATGACCAACTGGTAAATTTATACGAAGTGGCGCAGAGGAGGCCAGGGAGTTTTGCGAATGTCAGCATCGACATGTGTGCCATTATAGACAGGTATGAAGTCTTTTTGTCCTGCCTCAAATTGTCCAGACTTTCTGAATTCATGTTTTTGTTGTGCAACAAGAAAAGCACAAATGCGCGCGCGTGCACACACACACACACACACACAAACTGTATAAGAGGTAAGACAGGAGGAGCCATCTGTCATTCCTATAACATATATGTGATTTTAGTGGTGATGTTTATATCAGGACCTGGAATATATATGGTAGAACAATCTGTGATGTCAAAACAATCTCCCTCAATGAATGTGAGCATTATGCAGGTAATTTTGCAAGCAACAACTGAGTTACAAAGGAACTCAGTTTATTTTAAATTTTGCTTCCCACGCCCACAAGCAGAAATGTCCCTTCTCTCCTTGCCTTGGTCACGACTCATCCTCAGCATATTTTCCCCTCCAAAGCCCTCTCCTGAAGGAAAAGAAGCTTTTAAAAATGTTGGAAGGCAGTATGAGAATTTACTGAAACAGAATATTTAATGTAATTGAGTCTGCTTACAAAATATACATATTGCAAAATATTGCAAATCTAATATTGCAAAATCTAATCTGTATTCATTTTTGCAAATCTGGGGAGGAGCTTTTTTTATAAAAACTTAGTTGACTTCTCACAGAGTAGAAAGATACAACTCTTACACGAAATATTACGATACCATTACATACACCAACCTTAATATACTTCTAAAAAGTGCCTTTCGTTCCACCATGAAAAGTAGTTTGAGATATTTCATCCATAAATAAACTATATCTAACTTTGCATTGAATTTAACCTGTTAAATTTAAGCGATTTTCTGGGGCGCCTGGGTGGCACAGCGGTTAAGCGTCTGCTTTCGGCTCAGGGCGTGATCCCGGCGTTATGGGATCGAACCCCACGTCAGGCTCCTCTGCTGTGAGCCTGCTTNGTTCCACCATGAAAAGTAGTTTGAGATATTTCATACATAAATAAACTATATCTAACTTTGCATTGAATTTAACCTGTTAAATTTAAGCGATTTTCTAAACTGTATTCAGATCTTTTATGAGAGGGCTATCTTACTCTGAAAAATAATTTTATTAATTTTCTATTTTNTATTAATTTTATATTTTGGAAGATGAAAGTTTCAGAAGTCTCAGTCTGCTCCCAACAAAGTGTAGACTTTCAGTCTCTAATAATCTTACTTCATTTAAGTGGCGATCCTTAGGAAAGTCATTCCAAGACATAAAATGAATCTTAAAAATACAGAAAATCATCTATAATGAAGTAAGTTTGCTTCCATATAATCTCAATAAAATTATATCCATGTGAACGGTAAATTTCAGTTTAAATGATGGCTGTAGAATGTTAACTTTTTTAAGCCTTGATATGTTTATAAGAAGACTTGATGACATAGCATAGTTCTTATTTCTATTACATATTTGCAAATACTTGTCCTTTTGGCCTAAACATTTTCTATTATGCAGAACAGTGAACAATTTTAATGGAAATATGTTCCTAATTTTTGAACCAGCAGTAATGCAGTAGCATTATTTCTGCCTAAAGCAAGTGGTAGCAATAATCCGAAAAACTGAGAGATGAATGTTTTAAGACCATATTTCTGATATTTGATATTTATCTATAAATTTTTATTAATTGTTTTCCATACAGGAAATTTTCCTTCTTAGTAATAGGTATACAGCATATTGAGTTATTTTATTACCTTGTCCATTTTCCATGTCAGTAGCTTTAATGATATAATAATTCCTGTCAATAACACCCAAGTTAGTTCATTCGGCTTTTGTAAACAGGCTAGATTTTATGGTGATGTTGCTGTTTCACTTCAAACAGCATGTATCCTGGACATTATATTTGAATTGTTTGCTACCAAAGAAATATGGGTAAGATGTTGAGACGTTAATGTTTTACTTCCATGGAGAGAGTAGGTGCAAAATTGGCCCCAGAAGAGTGAATGGGATTTTTGTAAATGAAGAGAATGGAAAATGGCATTTCTGAAGAGAACAATGCAAGAAAAGATGAAAGATAGGGAATACAGATTTCAGTTTTTGGCAGATACAGGAATATACAATTTTTTTTTTTTTGCCAAAATGGGTCAGTCCCATTGTCCATATCATCAAGCATCCTGTAGCTGACAGAGCAAAGAATATGTCTTTCTTTTTTTTTTTTTTAAGATTTTATTTTTTATTTATGTGACAGAGAGACAGCCAGCGAGAGAGGGTACACAGCAGGGGAGTGGGAGANTAATATGTCTTTCTTACCATCTGTGATGATAATCCAGTAGAGTAACTGTGGGGAAGTTGTCATCTCTGACAAATCACGCAATTCTGAAGTCCGTTAGGGAATCCATTTTCTACTTGTTCTATTTTTTTAATGCAATGACTTTTTTCCCCTAAATTGACATGTAATTGACATATAACAATATATTAGTTTCAGGNAGAATATGTCTTTCTTACCATCTATGATGATAATCCTGTAGAGTAACTGTGGGGAAGTTGTCATCTCTGACAAATCATGATTCTGAAGTCCGTTAGGGAATCCATTTTCTACTTGTTCTATTTTTTTAATGCAATGACTTTTTTCCCCTAAATTGACATGTAATTGACATATAACAATATATTAGTTTCAGGTAGAAAACATAATGAATGGATATGTATCACAAAATGATCATCAGGGCAACAGCCTATGTACATTAATTACCAGTATGTGAAAGAACAGATTTCTTTATTCACCTAAAATGTTTCCGGTTCAAAATCTTAATCTGTGAAGTGTTGTATTTTTGTATATATGATACAAGACGGTATTCACCTTTTTCCAGCCATTGAGGAGCTCATTAATTTCACCCTTACTCTGTGTCTTTCCATGTCAGAACACCAGTGGTTTTAGCCTGTCTTCATTTAACAGTGACCCACCAGATAACGCTGGAACTATGCATTCCCAGACCATCTCATCTCTGGTTTGATGTTTTCCCTCTAACTAAAACTTTACAACTGCCCCATCTCTGACATTTTATTTTCAGACCGCCTAAATTTTCCCTAAGTAAGCCTACACTGGCTCTTTCTTACTCTGCTCCTTTCAGATTTCAGCTTGATTGATTTGAGCTATATTTTGGGGGAGGGGCAAGGATAAATGAGAACATAGGATAAAAAAATAGAAGAGCTACCACAGGCACAAATTTTATGAAATATTTGGAGGTGGTGGAGCAGCTGCAATGATTTGATGAGTAGAACTTAGGGAAATAGTTTGGGGAAGATGATTGTAAAGGGGTTTTGCTGTGTGTCATACTGGAATACCCTATGATTTGACCTTATTTCTCTTTCTTTCTGTGTGGATTTACATGTGGCTTGTTTTATGTACTTGTTTGTTTTCTGAGCACAGCAATGAATCAAGAAAAGAACGAGCATGCCAAGCTGTAGAATTATTCATTCAATAATATTTTCTGTGTATCTATGGAGCCAGGCACTGTTCTAGGCACATAGGATATATCATTGAACAAAAAAGACAAAGATCCTTATACTTGTAAAGCTCACATTCTGAGGAAAAAGTAAGAAGAACAAATGTAATAAATAAGCATATATTATAGTAAGAAGAAATACGTTCTGTGGGGAAAAAAAGTAGAGCAAATCAAGGAGGACTGGCATTCCAAGAGATTGAGGTGTTGGGTTGCTGTCTAAATGGGTTGGTCAGAGTTAGCCTTATTGAAAAGATGGTATCAGTCCAAGACCTGAAAGAGGTAAAAGAATTTGCCTATTCTGTTGACAAGAGAATAGTCAGTGCAGAGAGAACAGTCAGCGCAACAAGGCTGCCTGGCATGATCTAGGATCAGCATGGGGCCAGGATGACAAATTTGGAAGGAAGAGTAGAGTTGCGGGAGAGGAGACTAGAGAAGTTCTAGAGGCCGGGTCCTGGAGACCTATAGGTTATTTTAACAATTTAGTTTTTATTTTGAGGGAATGAAGGGGTCATTGCAGGTTTCTAAGTAGAGCAATGACATGATCTAGCTTACTGTTTAAAAAGGATAACTCTGAAAAAAATTAAAAATAAAAAAATAAAAGGATAACTCTGGCTGTGGGAGGACAAAAGGTAGAAGCAAGGAGCCTGTTACAGTAATCCAGGTGAGAGATGATAGTAGCCCAAGACCAGGGTGCTAGCATAAGAGGTAGTGAGATGCAGTCAGTTCTAAAGATATTTAAGAAAGTAGAGTCAATAGGGTTTCTTGATGGATTAAGTATTAGAGTTAGAGGATTAACCCAAATTATTTAGTATAAGCACCTGGAAGGAAGGAGTTACTATCTCCCAATGGAAAGACTAGTGGTAGAGAAGATTGGTCAAGGGTTGAGGAGAAGTATCAGGAATTCAGTGTTGAAAGGTATGCTGGACATAAGTGGACCTATCAAGAAGGCAGTTGGATATATGTAAGAAGCATGTATCTGGAGATTTGTCTGATGAAGTCTCCATGTTTGCCTGTCGAGGGCCCCTGGTTTATTTAACTGTATTTCATGAACAGCCATAGACCTGGAAGTGGAGAATGTGAATAGTGGGCAGGAAGCCTCTTCCAACATTGGAAGCCTGTAGCTTTACCCTTTGAGGGATACCCTGCCGTTAGAGAGGAGGACCTTTATCCCACCCTCAGTTGCTAGACTATTCTCTGAAAATGATAAAATATCTAGCAGATAACTTTTTTGTTTCTCCTGGATGATTATCACCTTTTATCTGCTCCTAGTACCCTTGTTTTGTTGCCTCCTTGTGGCAAATGTCTTCAGGTGCCCACTCAACTGCTCTTCTCAATCTGCTTGTCTCTAACCTCTTTGTAGGTGTGAGCATCTGAGAGCCAAAAACCTACCAAACACTCCTAGAACACATGTAACATTCTTTATCTTCTAGAACTAACTAAGGTTAGGTTTGTTCACTTCCTCCCACAGGACATCACAAAGGTTGGCTTGGGGGGGGCGGTAGTTGGGGATGGGGAATTGGGAGTGAGCCTTGGGTGGGTCCTGGCAGGTGTTGGTCAAATTTTTAAACTAGGAGATTTGCAGTAACAGACTATGAAACTAGTGAATCTATGTGGAGTTACTATTTGATTAGCTTGCCTGTGATTCTTATCTAGGACATAGGGGATGAAGAAGGTGGTGGTAGAATATTTTGAGCTTATACAGGTGGTGTTCATGACTGGTCTGGCAAAATTTACCTGTTTTGTGAGTAATAATAATACAGTCCATCTTGCTAGTTGTGATTTCTGTGTCAATCGTCAGGCCACCCTCATAGCTTAGCTCTAGAGAAATGTTTTCTCTTTATTGTAGGCAGGAGTGATGATGGGACACAGTCCTGGCTAATGAGAAGTAAGCAGAAGTCAGCTGTGGTGTTCTTGAGGAAGCTTTTAGTTTTTTGATACACATGTCACTCCTTCCGCTCCACTGTCCTTGTTCAGATGCCTGGAACTGTGTGGTCCCGAACACCAGAACTCAAATGAACCAGAGTCAGCAAACACCTTCACTCTTTTTTTAAGTGAAGAGAAGCATTTCCTGTTTATTTAAGTCACTGTGAGTCAAGTGACAAGAGTCGAAAGCATCTGCCCTTTCCCTATCCTCCACTTCTAAAATCAACCATTCCTTTTTTTTTTTTTTCAACCAGAACACAGAGGAACAAATTCCCAAGTATGGAAATGGCTTTGAAAGAAAGGATGGTAAATTTATTTTAGGATATATTAAGTTGCATGCCAGTGATGTCCCCCAGAGATTGAACTTTGGGGACCAAATGTCCATTTAGAGGCCAAAGCACATTTACGTTGTTAGAATCAGCAGCGGGTAGAAAAACTAGTAAAAGTAGTTCATTAGAATTAGAATTAGAATCTTCTTTATCTTTCCGGTAACCTCTCTTGTAAATATAGTAAGAAACAAAACCAATAAACATTCTGGATAGCACAGAGAGCGGAAAAGGAAGAGTAAATGTCCCAACTTAACCACAGCCTACAAAATTACCCCTTGAGAAACTGAATAGACTGGATCCTATTTTTTAGTTAGTAATTAAGTCTTCTTTATATTTTTGGATGGAAGTGCATAATCATAGACCCAGTTTTTATTTTTTAACTGTCTTTTTAAGAATATCTACCCAGTTTGATTTTTTTCCTTGAAAGAAAAGAGCAAGTATGTATGTATTTTCTATAAGAGCACTTAAGTGAGGGTTAGATAGATACAGTGTGTCTCAAAACGAAGCTGACTCTGTTGGGAAGGTGAACAGCAAATAAGTATTCATGCCATCAGTTCAGAAAGAGATTATGAGTTTCTATAAAAGCAGGTTTAAAATTTACGGTCCTAACTTAGATGAAGAACACATGTAACATTCTTTATCTTCTAAAATGGATCTTCATTTGCTCATTAGCTCCCATTTCCACACAGTAGCAGAAAAAAAATATTTGAGCGCATACATTTGGAAATCCTAATAACTTTATATGTATATTATATATGCATGTATAATGACCAGTCAACATGGGATTCCAACTTAGTCAAAAGTCAAACTCCCTTTTTGGACTGTTGTCCCATTTTGAGTGGCCTTGACCCCTCCAGCATGACTCTTGGTTTGGGGCCAAACAACTTACTTAACCTGGGGTCTGTTCCACGAGCTCTAATCCAGTTCTTTCTGGGCTCCCCTGCAGGTCTCCAGCTGCTGAGTGTCCAGGAGTCAGCCTCTGTCCCAGCTGTCCTCTGCTCTGACAGCTGTTTCTGCAGGCCTTGGGGTAATGCCTTAGCTCCTGCTGGGCTCAGATTCTGGGATCTGTGTAACATGACAGCTCTTCCCAGTTTGTCTGGGACTGGTGCCTTTAGCACTGGGAACTGAGTGCCAGGAGAAATGCCTCAGTTCTGGGTAAAGTAGGGTGGTTGGTCACTCAGTGTGTGCATCCTCTGTCCTTCTTCTCCAGATTCCCTTTTTCTTGTCTGCCAGCCATCTAAACATTTTAATAGACCTCGTAGGGACATGCTGTGATTTCTAGATCTCTTGCAAACTGCATACGAGCTGAAATGAATGATGGCCTGTGTGAAAGGGTAGGGTGTTCAGTGGGGACAGCTACAGTAGGCCCCCCTCTGCCTCAGTTTCATATACCTCCATATCTACTCTACAGAACCCACCTCAGGCTGACATGAGGCCTCTGTAAATCAGATTCCCAAAGGCAGAAAGCAAGGCACAAGCCACCACGTCATAGGATGTCTAAGTCTCTTGAGATTTATTCATAAGTCAATAAATAGCTATGAAAAATCACATCAAGCAGTGAACACTCCCTCCTGAGACCAGTACTGAGGTTGTAGGGGAGGGTCATTGACCAGAACTTAAATTGTCTTAACACTTTGGGTACCTCTTTTTTTTTTTTCTTTCAAAGACCTAGCTTTTCAAACCAAAAGCCTCTTGATTTTAGACTACCTTGCCAAAATTGAATCCACATGACTGCTAACTTTTTGTTTCAGTCCAGAGTCCAGAAGTGAATGCTCCCAGTGCCCTACCCCCCATGACAGTGTCCTTGATCTTCTGAGTGGACAGTCACAGCACAAGAGGAATTTCATGGAAAGGAAACAAAACCAAAACTTTGAGTTGAAATAGCTAAAAATTATGTCCACCATAGGGAAGGGGAAGCCTGTCTTAACAAACATGAATATTTCTGTAGTGACAACATCTATGCCAGACTTTCCTTCTCTTTTACTTGGACCTTGCTAACTGCAAACTGCCAGCCTCTGGGTCTAACACCTTTTCACACATTTCCAAGCTGACCGGCCCCTTCTGTTCTTTCTTCAGAAATGTTCCTGTCATTTTGTCTTGTACCCCTCGGTTCTTATTACTACAGCTGCAGCTTCTGGGAATACTTTACTTTTACTTCAATGGTAATTATGCAGAAGGGGTAAGGGAGACAGAAACCTCTCAGGTGACCTACAGATTATTCAAAACGTTGTGCCTGGCTGAATTTTGGCAGCACTGTGGCTGATCTCATCAAACTCCAAAGGGGCAAAGAGCAGATTGGCTGGAACTCATTTTGGGACAACTGGAGCCAATAAGCAGATTTTCAGGCGTGAAGCTGGATTTCCTTTTGGGAGAAACATCCTTAGGATAAGAGTTATTCAGTGTCCTAAAACCATATCATCAGATCAAAATAATCAGAAAAAAGATGAGACATACAATCCAGCTTTATTTTCTTATATGACAGTTCATGTTGTGATTCTTTATTATAGATATGTCTGTCTCTTCACCTTATCTCCATGTGTCCCCCATCTTGGATTTCATTGATTTTATATTCCTGTTATACTTAAACATTTAAGCCATAGTCTTCTATCTAGCACAAAAACATAAGCTCAGTGACCTGAAAGTATCACACACTCAGCTGAACCCATGTTCAAGCCAGTTGCCTTTCTGAAGTGGTTTCAAAGTGATTTTATTTTTAAGTACAAATAGAGTACTTGAGTGACAAAACTTATTTAAAAAATAAAGTACAGTAGTTAAATGCCAGAGGAGATAACTCTCCTAGGAGAAAAAGGAGAAGAAAAAAGTTGAATTAACCATTTTAAGATTCAACAGCAGCCTTATTCTTCTTTGATGTATTGCATGTATTAGGACAAAAGAAACTATATTTGCTTTTGGCGTGGCATATAGCTGTGCTTTGACATTTAAATCCCGAGGAAGGTCTGGTGTATAAAAGTAATGTCAGAAAACAGTTATGTGTTTGAAGATAAACAAAAAGGAAAAAGAAATAATTTTAACATGTAGCTAAATCAACTACAGAAACATTGAAATGAGTCATTATATTTTGTTTTTTGCTTTGGATATTAAGTTACCTGAAAAATAAAAACAAAAGCAAATCATTGAAAATATATATTTAAAATATCTCTCTTAATATTTTCTCTTGAAGATAATACTTTTGTCAATTACATAGATGTATTGCAAAATTTTTATTGATCTCTGAGAATTCATTCAACTGCCCTCCCCTTAAACCAACTTTACAGATAATAGACATTCCTTATTCTCTTTGTAAAATACAAAGAATGTTACCTATAGCTTGGTGAATGAAGAGTCTTTTGAGCTAGTAGGGGAGGCTACCAACTTTCATCTGTTGTACATCCCCACATGTTGTGTAGGAGTCCATTGTTCATTCCCAAATGTGTTAATGCAAGTCATACTTGTTATTGTAATAACATGGTCTAATTAAGTACTAAATGCTTTTTCAAATGAGTAGAGACAAAAAGAAATAATTTTCGTTAAAACCAAATTTAAAGGTTTTAGAAAGACAAGTGGCTAAAAACAAACAAAACCCTCAGTGTAGCTATGGACAAGCCAACTGTAAAAATTTGCAGAGATTCCTTGGTTACTTCAGTTTTCCCTGTACTTTAGGAAATCAAAGCTAGAAGTTGAGTGTAATGCTTAACCGAACTGGTTCTTCAGAAAGACTGTTGGATTGGAATTGTAGAATTCCAATCAGTGGGCCCAGAGCAATTCCCTCTGGCAAGTGACTCACTGAATTTACATGATGGGGGGTTTTAAGTTAAATTAAAATTGTTAGGGTATGGATCCTTTTAATGCTTTCTTTACTAGTAAGCTCAACATATTTTAGACTTCTGTTCTCTAATCTGGAAAAAATGAAATTAGAATTTATTTTTTTTCTTTTGCTTTCTTCATTCCAAATAATGGAAAGGGTGAGAAGAACGAGGGAGGAAGGAGACTGGGAGGAGGGAAGTGAGGAGGGAGGGAGGCAGGAAGGAGGCAAGAGGAAGGACAGAAGGAAGGGAGGTAAAATGTGAAGTCACATTGCTCTCTACTATGTTGATATGGGATATTTTCTACTTTCATTAAAACAGAAATTGTAGGTAAACATTAAAGACTGTTGTCTATTTTTTATAGGAGTTAAAAAAGTGGCATTTTCTTTGAAAAATTTCCTTTGCTATTTAAATGATCCATAACCCGAAAAACAGGAGGAGGAGTCAGATTTTTCTATGTCAGAAAAAACGGTTTTATTAAGACTTGGGACTTACCATCATTTTTAGTTTTCTTGTTAATTGAACAGAAGTACGTCCTCTTTCTGGTTGCATTCCTACTATCTGAAACCATTTTCAAAAGGGCAAACAAGCTTAGCTTTTTAGATAACATTGTCCAAAATTCTATAACGCACCCATTGCCTTATTAGAGATAAATACTTCTTTATCATCTGTGTCTATGAATTCATTGAGGAACTTACTAGAGTCTGAATCTCATTTTGTTTACCAAATTCTGCTTACATCAAAAAGAATGTTACATGAGCAAGGGAGGAACACAGCTGGAAAGGGTGGGGGATGTGTGCGTGTTTGTTTGGAATGTGATTGAAGAGTGAATCTGTAATTTTAACAAATAAAATGCAATATCTGAAAAGGGTTCTTAATTAGTAAATAGATTGATTTGAATAGATTTACCTACAATTGTGATAAGGATAGACTCTAAGTACCATACAGCATATAGGATTAATTTTGTTTGCCTTTGATAAGCACTGCCTTTAAACATTTAGTCCAGTGGTTCCCTGACCTTTGGTTTTTTGGCAGAGTCCCGAAAAGGCTTTATCAACGTGAAAATTATTTTCATGAGCACACTACTTCGCACACTACTATAAAGACCCTCTCTGGGCAAATGAATGTGACACCAAAGTAAATTATCTTTTTTTGTTTCTTGAAAGTTTAAGCATTCCAAAATTAAGGGGGCAAGAAAAACCCTTGCAACTTTCAAGAGTGCCATTTCTGAAGGTAGATACACATACCATACACAAAGAGGCACATGGTTCCTTTCACATGGTTGTTCTCGTGTATTAACTCAGGAGACATTTCTTATCTCCTGAGTAGGTCAGAGCACTGCTACTGGTCTCCCCAATCAGAAAACCAAAAGATACAGAGTAGAATCTCTTCTCGCAAGGACTATACTAATTTAGCCATGGGAATAGGAAACATTCATAACATTTGTTTAAAAGTTATATGAAGAGGCATGAGCTTCTCAAGCACTACAGAGAATGGTTTCTTTTTTTTTTCATTTTTTTGTAATAATTTTTTATTATGTTAGTCACCATACAGTT
>NC_048218.1:204287630-204340810 GCF_002007445.2 Ailuropoda melanoleuca
GAAAACACTGTAAAGACCTGGAAGAGTAGATGGGACTGCTGCAGCATGGCTGAAACAGATGGGTATAAAAATTAGAATCCAAAAGATGCTTACAAGGTAGATAGCTGTGCCAAGAGGAGTGCTTTCAATGGAAGGGGTGAATGATGGAGGGGTTTGCTGGAGATGCAGACTAATCATGGGCAGGTGAACATGGGGTGGGGAGACAGGAATATGAGGAAAACAATCAGCTACTTTTTTTAGAGAGTACATGTTTTAGTCCAGCACTTTTCAATCTTTTATGTGCATGTGAATCATCTGGGATCTTGTTAAAGGATAGTTTCTATTCAGTGGATCTGTAGTGAGGACAGAGTTTCTACATTTTTCTCAAGTTCCAAGATGATGTTGATGCTGCTGGTTCATGAGCCACACCTCGAGTATGACAAAGACGTGGGCTCTGCATCTTGGCTCCCAGGTGTGCGGAAAATGCAGCTCGGGTGGTAAGAGGGATGCTGATGATGTGGGTCTTTTAAGTGGTGTGGCTAATAAAAGAGGGAAGCCTGTTTTCTTTATCATTTCCAGGGAAAATAAGCCAAAGCAGATGATATAGAAATGATATTGTATGAAGTAGACTGGCTTGGTGATTGGAAGACTGTAGGAACTAATCAAAACTGAAATCCTTCTGTTTCTCACATGGAAGACTGTAGGAACTAATCAAAACTGAAATCCTTCTGTTTCTCACATGTATCACCTGTCATCTTTAGAGTGCTTTGACTTACATTACTAATTATTAGAAAGGAAAATAGAAAGCTGTTTTTCAGTAAGTTGCTGTAGGTCTCTAGTGTTGAAAGGATACAAACAATATAGCAATATCTAAATGTCTGGTTTCTCCGTACTTGTTGACTGACTCATTCCTAGATGCTCTCTCTAACAACTATGTCTTAATTTCACCCATTTATTGTAAGAAACTGTACAATTCAGGGTTCTTGATTATAAACAAGCTAGAGGGAAAAAGTAAAGAGTCTAGTTAATTTATGAAGAAATGTCATTCTCTAGCTCAGAATTGATGGAAGGCAGAATCCAAGATGAGCATGGAAACTCCAAGCTCTGTCACTTCTCACCAAAACAGTGTTCCAGATTCCCCTTCAGTCATCCAGAATATTCTCCATGACCCTGCTTGCAGGACCCTCACCCTTGCTTTCCCACCTCAGTTCTCCTGAGTAGAAGGCACTGCCTTGCTTCCCACTTAGCTTGGAATTTCCTCCTGCTAGAAATATCTTCTGCAGAGACCAACTCAATCTAGTCCAAATAGAGACAACTTATCATAAAGCTACACATGAAACAATTAGGGACAAGTGTGTAGAAATTCAAAAGTAGGTGTCATAACAGTAGGATAACCACATAATTTGCCAGGAAACTGGGCCACTTTTGAGAATGAAAGGAATACAGCAGGCATGAACTGGTTCTACACTGAATAAGCCAAGATTCAAGGTCACCTTACTTGACAGGTGCAGACCTCACTGAGACTGAAGTGAGCAGAAGTTCTTGATTCGAAACAGTTTTAAAGGCACAGATTCATGGGTGCCCAGATTCACACCCAGACTTTCTACCTGAACATATAAGAGCTATAATGCACTCATTTCCCCCCTTTAAAACCCAAACCAACAAGACTGCTTTGCTTATAGTTTTTGTACTCTTCAAATTTTGTTATGGGTATGCATTGCTCGCTTCCTCAACAACCAATTTCCTTTGGGCATCCCCCAGCCCATCCCTTTTCAACAGCCTCTAGTTTCTGTTTGGATTCAGTGAAGCTAATCTGTCTTCAGTTATAACTGCGGCGTCTGAGACTGCTTCCAGCATGTGCATGTGATTGAGGCCCACCATCCTGGAAAGCCATCTGGGATCATGAGCAGTGGGCAGCATTAGGCTGGAAACAAGGTGGGGAACCCTCAGAAAGACAGAATTTAAGTTAGAATCTTGGTGACTCTAAGTTACTTGATTGAGCCTGTATACCTCTATACTTTTCACTTATTTGAACCAATAAATTTCCTTTTTAAGAAGGCAGACTCAGTTGTCTTTTCTGTTATTTACAATTGAATCCATCCAAATGAATACAACTTCAGTTTTCACAGTGCCCCATTTTGGGTCCTACAACTCCTTTGGTCAGCTCTCATTGTTAGCTGGCCAATTGTTCTCTTAGTTCTTATTTCAAATGCTAGAGAGGAAATGCGTTGGCTCAATTTATCTTTTTTCACCAGGCTCTCATCTTAAATCTATGGTTTGGCTGCCTTTGAGTCAGGTGCCCTGTAGGAACCGGTCACTGGGTTTGACTGGAACAGCTTCTGTCCCCTCTCAAAAGACCTATATCAATTTTCCTTCTGTTGGAGGACTAACAGGACAAGTATTGGGGCATTTGTATAAGATATAATCTTATACTCTGTATTAATTATAATCCTTGCTTTTTTACTATTTCACCCAAATAACTGATAGGTATCACAGAAATAATATAGAAATACTAGGAACTACTATAACTCATCTCTGGCATTTTAGAGAACACCCGTGAAGAAAAACCTGGATTTCAGAAAACTTCCCTTTCTTTTCTCATTTTTATTCCTTCCTTTTGCAATGTAATTATTATTATATGGAACCCATATCTGATGATGGTGAGTTTAAATGGATCAAAATTATTGCTCCTTAAAAGCAACACCAAAATTTGTAAGATATGATGCATGCTAATTAAAGTTCAAGAGCCCTAGGCAAGAAAAAAAGATAAGCCTTTGCTTAAGTTATGCAAAAGTGTATTAAATATTCAAGATTAATTAAAACCTAGGGAAAGATTTTTTTTAAGGGTGCCATTTAAAGTTTGCACAAAAGTTAATGCAATTATTATGAAATGTTTGCCATCAAGCTGGTTTGATGAATAAGGGAAGTCAATTAGTAACATAGTGAAATAAGAGTTAATTCATGTTGCTCTAGGTATTTTCTTTCCTTTGTTCTGTAAAAATCACTTATAACTGCTTAATAAGTATATGCCAATACCCACAGGTTCACAAAGTGATGGAAACCGTAATTCAATGGTATTTATTTATTTTCTAAAACTAATAATATTCCTCCCAAACCATATCCTGATGATTTCTACAGTGAAAGTTTCATTGGTGGGAAATCAGAAATTTTGATTTCTGGTGCTTATCTTTGTTAAAAGGAGAAGAAAGCCCATGTTTTACTGAACAGGATTTTTCTGATATATGAATGCTTGGTTAAAGAATCATCTTTCTATGTTAATAGCCCTGAGAAAGTTCTGGTTCTCACTTAGTTGACGTTTATTCTTCAATTCAGGACATACAACCTGGTATATAACTTTTCTTAAGTAGACATAGACATGCAGTGAGTGAGGTAGCAAAGTCACATGTTTCCAAGAACATCTCCTTTGTCCATCTGGCACAGTTTATTGATTTGAGGGCCATCACTCAGTAGGGAAGTGTTTTCCCAGAGCCCTAAGTACAGATGAATTTTCCCACATTAATGACAGTCTAAAACTTAGGAGCAGTGGCTGATAATCAGAATTAGGCTTTGTGGGCTGGCCTGGTAAACAAGTCCATCAGCAGCATATTTTTACGCCAAAAGGGCAAAACATACCTGAATTTCAAACAATTGACTGGCCAATGGACTTTTTCATTATCATCTGTTAGTAATGGAGTAAGACTCATTCAAAGACAAAAGGCACTTTCTCTGGAAAAGAAACTAGAACAAGTTGCCGACTTTCTACTGTACTACAAGTCCGGATAGTATTTAAAGGTAAAGAAATCGCTTTCGGCCTTGCCTCCAAGTCTGGGAGCACCAGCTTGACTCTCACTGGGGAATGGAGCCTAAAGCAGATCCTGCCCGGTGCTCTCTTAAACCTACTGTGCCTGATAGAAAATCAAAATTCTGCTAAACTCAGTGTTGAAAGTACGCATTACTAAATGGACCCAGAAATACTATGCTCAAAGCATGTTTCCTAAAAATAAAACATATTTAACCTATGCAGAAACATTTCCCTCAACACCAGTATTACAAAAAAATTCCAGCAGCTTTCAAACATTGAATCTGCAACCACCATATGACAGAAGATGTGAGCAAGTAAACAAATAGTCATTCAAATAAAAAGGTTCAGAGTGAGTGTTTATTTCCCGGGGTGGAGAATCCTTGCCCTCCTATCTTCACTCTACCCCCTGCCTGTCTTGCCATCTTCCAGCCTGCGAGCAAGTTCCCTGTGGCTCACCTTCTCACAGATTGGAAAGCTTTCAAACTCAAGCATGGCGCCACAGGAATGCCCCGCTTGCCTCCTGATGAGCCCTCCCCTCCACTCCTCCTGGCAGCGTTTCAGCCGTGTGGGCCCTATGTTCTGCCACAGAGATGCGGACAAGTGGCCAGGGTTATAGGGAGATTTTTTTTTCAAATGTTTGGTTGGAATATTAAAAAGGGGGGAGGAAACAAGCTCTCTGTTCTATATCATAGCACACTGTCTGGCAGGATGGCTCATTTTTATTTAATGACTTTATTTATAAAATGCCTCCTTCCAATTAAGTTTGAGAAGCGGGGCCAGGGGAGAAAGAGAAGGCAGAAGTTAATATATTTCCTGTGCCTGAGCTTGAAATTTGGCTTGAAGTTTCTTGGAAGCTTTATTATATTTGTTGGAAAGACAGGATTAGCCAACGTACCCAGCTGGAGCTTCCCTGTTAGATTGTTTACCAGCATTTTTGTGGGTATTGGCTTAGTATATGTTACCAGTATTATTACTATGTAGAATTCACAGAGATTTTTTCTTCATCTGGGCTCAGGTGTGGGCCAAGCAGCACACGAGCCTGTCGCATGCGTCCAGAGCTGGAGCCCTAGAAGACTAATTAGCTGTGGTCGCTCTGAAATTCACTAATCTGATGCCATGAGCTCTCTCTTGAGCCTTTGCTTTGCCATGTGCTGTGTTGGATAAAAAACTGACAAAAGGAGTCAGTTTTCCTTTCCTGCCTCATCATTTTATCAAAGGAACCTTAGAAGCAGAGGTTGTACCAGCTAGAAAAAGGTACAAATTAATGTTGGTGAATAATCCCAATGTTATCTTTGGGACAAGTAAAAAAAAGAAAAAAATAAACTAATAACTTGCTAATGGAATTAATTTGTCTAAAATTATAAATTGCACCATTCATAAAGTGTATATTGCCAGAAATGAAGGCAATAATTACTATTTAAGTTCAGTAAAACGAGAGGACTGTATGCAGAATATCATCTCTGTTGAGGTGTTGAGGTTTAAAAATTCCTCCAGCCATATGAAGTCATTCTAAAATATTAAGTATAATCTTTCCTTTTTTTTGAAAGAGAGAGAGAGAGAGAGCATGAGCGGGGGAGGGGCAGGGGAGAGGGAGAGAGAGAATGTTAAGTAGGCTCCATGCCCAGCTCAGAGCCCAGTGCGGGTTGAGCTGAGCCAAAATCAGAAGTTGGACGCTTAACCAACGAAGCCACCAAAGTACATATTGAACACCACAATTTTTGACATTAGAGTGAATTCATTAAGTATCACAGTGCTGTCAAGAGGAATAAAACAGAAGGGCAAAATAAAGTTAGAAATAGGGTATGTTCCGTTGCTCCCTGAATCTTTAGAGACATTTAATTTATTCATTAATTTGTTCATTTGACAATATTTATGGAGGAGCAGAAGAGATGCTGTAGTATTCATTTGTACACAACTCAGATGTTCACTTTTTTTTTTCTTTATTGAGATATAATTGACAAAATTGTAACACATTTAAAGTGTTAACAGTGTGATGATTTGGTATATGTATACACTGTGAAAGGATTCCCATAATCAAGTTAATTAACACATCCATCACCTCATACAGTTACCTTTTTTGTATGTGGTGAGAATGCTTAAGATCTGCTCTCTTAGCAATTTTCAGGTGTACAATACAGAATTGTTAACTTTGTCATCATGCTGTATATTAGATTTTTGGAACTTCTTTATCTTATAACTGAAAATTTGTGCTCTTTGACCAACCTTTTCCCATTTCCCCCACCCCGCGGCCCCTGGCAACTACCATTCCACTCTCTGTTTCTGTAAGTTTGGCTTTTGTGTATTTACTTATTTTTAGATTCCACATACTCATTTTGCTATATTTGTCTTTTTCTGTCTGGCTTATTTCATTTAGCATAATGCCCTAGAGATTGTCAGAAATGACAGAATTTCTTTCCTTTTTAAGGTTGAATAATATTCCATTGTGTGTATGTATATATCATATTTTCTTTATTTGTTAAGCCATTGATGATACTTACGTTGTTTCCGTATCTTGACCACAGTGAATAATGCTACAGTGAAAGATAGCTTCATATAACTTCATTCTGTCACTTTCTGACAGGTCACCATTGGCAGCAGAGATGCTGGAATGAACATTTGAAATTATTCTTATCCAGAAAGGCTATTTAAATGGATACATTTTAAAAGGGATTATGAAATACTGATACTGTATTAGTTTTCTAAATAGATTTCATGTTGCATATGTTTGACATTTGGAAATATTTGTTGGAAATTATATGCTGCACTAGTATTATATTATGAATAATTTCTGAGGGTAGTCAGGAATTCAAATTGTACAGCTCAGTTGCAGACATGAATTTGTAGGTGAGTACTCAAAATTTCTGTCAATATTTGTAAGCTAGTCCACTGAGAATACAAAATTCATCACAAAGAAAGAGTTTAGGGGGTGTTTTCTCAGCTCATCTCCTATAGATGAGAATAAAACAATGCCTGGTGATAGTAATGTGGGCCGCCCCAGAAAAGCCTGTCTCTGGAGTATAGAAATACACTTAAGAGGAACACAGATGGCATCTCTACTCAGAATTTAGTTTTGACCTTTATGAATTATATATTATCACTGTTTTGAATTAAGCTATTACTGACTCATTGTCGGTTTAGCAGCTAACAAATGAGTAGGTGTTTTGAAAATCAGTGTTTAGTATCATTTAAAATGTTATTTTAAAAGTTAATTTACACTGAGAGGATTTTCTAATATCCATGTTTCTCTTTGTAACTCATTCAAGACTATGCAAAGATATTGATGTTAGAGAAATAGGAAATATTACTGTGAAATAATTTTATAAAGAAATCTTAATAGATGATAGACATTACAGTTTCTTTTCTATATAGAAATGTGACATTGGAGGATTATCAGTATTTCTATTCAAGATTCAGTTACATCACCCATTTTTCTATTTAAAATTATTAAAATATAAGTTATAGTATATTTATCCACATCTAAATTGCACAGCTAAACTATCTGGATATCTGATATTTCCCTGTATGTGTGTGTATACATATACCGTATATAAAATATCAGTATATTATGTATATATATGTATACATACACGCATTTTATACACACAAGAGGGGGGGCGGGGAGGTGGTCCAAGATGGCAGCATAGGAAGACCTTGAACTCACCTTCTCGCATAGACACACCAAATCATTTTTCCCCCCAAAGCAACTAAATAATATTTATTNATAGACACACCAAATCATTTTTCCCCCCAAAGCAACTAAATAATATTTATTTGGAAAAGAATTAAAAACTTTTTTAAAAGATATTTCTGGACTATTTTGCTCTCTCCATTTTTGGGCAAACTGNTTTGGAAAAGAATTAAAAACTTTTTTAAAAGATATTTCTGGACTATTTTGCTCTCTCCATTTTTGGGCAAACAACAAACTTNTCCATTTTTGGGCAAACTGCATATGGAATAATTCTTGCTGAAAAGGAACAGAAAGCTAGCTGAACAGTTCCCTCTACAAGAAGGGATAAAAAGGCCACATCAAGATGGGTAGGAGAGGCAGAGAGGTGGTCTTGCCAAAAACCCCTTTGGTGCAGTGACACACAATAGGGAGGCATATCCTGGGTACACAGCTTCTCCCTGAGTATCAGGGGTCTGTGCCTCACATTGAACACTCCAACTCTTGGGACCTGCAGTGGAGAGATGAAGCCCTAAAAGCATCTGACTTTGGAAACCAGAGGGTCTTACGTTCAGAGGACCCTGGGGGCTGTGGTGATTTGAGATACTCTTTGTGAGGGGCTCACATGTAGACTTACTTATCCCAGGACACAGTGCAAAAGCAGCAGTTTGAGTGGTGACTGGATATTTTGTGAAAGAGACTCATTTGTTAATCTTAAAGCATCTGCCAGAGGGACAGGTACCAGTTGAGACTTTCTTCAGGAGCAAAGATGCTGGTGAGCACCATTTTTGCACTCTCTCTCTACCTTAATAGTGCAGGTGGGCACAAAGAGACAGTGTCTTGCTAAAGCCACAGGTGTACCCCAGCCTCAGCATGCCCCACAGCCTCAGTAAAGCTGGCAGATGAGTTCAGTCCACACAGATAATGCCCCTTGATCACCTAACCCTGGTGGCCAGAGGGGCTTGCATTCCTGGGCCCCATGGAACTATAATAATAAGAAAGATAATTCTGTGCTACCACATACAGAGCACTGCACAGAAAGCAGAGTCAAACACATACCCCCAGTTTGCTTGTGAAAAAGACCCATCTACTTGTCCTGGAGCTTCAACCTGAGAAACAGGCTTCAGAGGTGCTCTTAAGTAATGTAGGCAGGGAGACATCATCTTTGAGCCCTCCCTAAAACTCTTCATTGCTGTCTGGTACCTGCCAGAAAAGAGCTTATGCACCTGTCTGAAGCCTGATTCTTGCAACTGTTGCCCAGAGGACACCTCCAGATATTCTTGTCTGAAAGTCAGCAGGGTTTACAGTTGTGGCCCATAGGACTATATATGTTTGCATACTTTAAATCTGCTGCCTGTGGGTATAGCTTCTAATAATAGGATTTATTCCAGGGATACAAGGATGGTTTGATGTCCACAAATCAACATGACACAACCATTTTAACAAAATGAAGGATAAAAAAAAATCATATGATCGTATCTATAGATGCAGAAAAGGCAAAATTAAACATCCATTTATGATAAAAACTCTCAACAAAATGGGTATAGAGGGATGATAACTCAACATAATAAAAGCCATATATGACAAACCCACAGCTAACATCATACTCAATGGTGAAAAGCAAAAAGCTTTTCCTCCAAGATCAAGAACAAGACAAAGATGTCCACTTTTACCACTTTAATTCAATAGAGTTTTGGAAGTCCTAGCCACAGCAATTAGGCAAGAAAAAATTTAAAAAATCATCCAAATTAGAAAGGAAAAAGTAAAAGTGTCACTATCTGCAGCTGACATGATACTACACATAGAAGACCCTAAAGAATCCACCAAAATCTGTTAGAACTAATAAATGAATTCAGTAAACTTGCAGGACACAAAATCAGTATATAGAAATCTGTTGCATTTTTGTACACTAATAATGAACTGTCAGGAAGAGAAATTAAGGAAGCAATTCCATTTATAATTGAAATCAAAAAAGAATAAAAGACCTCAGAATAAATTTGACTGAGGAGGTGAAAGATCCATATGCTAAAAAGTATGAGACATTGATGATNAACTGTCAGGAAGAGAAATTAAGGAAGCAATTCCATTTATAATTGAAATCAAAAAAGAATAAAAGACCTCAGTTAAATTTGACTGAGGAGGTGAAAGATCCATATGCTAAAAAGTATGAGACATTGATGATAGAAATTGAAGAAGGCACAAATAAGTGGAAGGATATTCATGTTTGTGGATTGACAACATTAATATGGTTAAAATGTCCATACTACCCAAAGCAATCCACAGATTCAATGAAATCTCTATCAAAATTTCACTGACATTTTTTGCAGAAGTAGAACAAATAATTCTAAAATTTTTTGGAACAACAAAAGACCCCAAATAGCCAAAGCTGGAGGTATCACACTCTCTGATTTCAAACTATACTACAAAGCTATAGTAATCAAAACAGTGTGGTATTGGCATAAAAACAAACGGATGCAAAAATCAATGGTAGAGAATTGAGAGCCCAGGTATAAGCCCACACATACATGGTCAGTTAATGTATGACAAGAGACAAGGGGAAAGGATAATCTCTTTAATAAATGATGCTGGGAAAACGGGATAGTTACATGCAAAGAACGTAACTGGACTTACACCATACACAAAAATTAACTCAAAGCTGATTGAAAACTTGAATGTAAAACCCAGAACTATAAAACTCCTAGAAGAGACATAGGTAGTAAGCTCCTTGACATTGGTCTTAGTGTTGAATTTTTGGATCTGACTTCAAAAGCAAAAATAAACAGATGAGATTACATCAAATTAGAAAGCTTCTGTACAGCAAGGAAATCATCAACAAAATGAAAAGGCAGCCTACCGAATGGGAAAAAAAGCTTGCAAATCATACAAGGGGTTAATATCCAAAATATGGAAACAAGTCAAAGGACAGCAAAAAAAAAAAAAAAAATCTGATTAAAAAATGGGCAGAGATACAGCAAAAACTAAGGATGTACTGTATGGTGACTAACATAATAAAAAATTATTATTAAAAAAAATGGGTAGAGAACCTAAATAAGCATGTTTCCAAAGAAGATATGCAGGTGGCCAACAGGCACATGGAAAGATGTTCAACATCACTAATTATCAGGGAAATGCAAATCAGAACCATAATGAGATATCACCTCACACTTGTTAGAAATGCTGTTATCAAAAGGATAAGAAATAACAAGTTTTGGGGGGGCTGTGGTAGAAGGGGAATCCTCATACACCATTGATGGTAGTAAAAATTGGTGCAACTTCTATGGAAAACAGTACAGAGGTTCCTCAAAAAATCAGAAGTAGAATTACCGTATGACCCAGCTATTCCACTTCTGGGTTTTTATCCAAAGAAATGCTGATTTGAAAGGATATATTTACCCCTATGTTCATAGCAGCATTATTTACAATAGGCAAGAAATGGAAACAACAAAAGCGTCCATCAGTGGATAAATGAATAAAGAAGATATATATACATATATATGTATGTATGTATATATACACTAGCCGTCTTATTTTTTATTTATTTATTTATTTATTTATATGAATATTAATACTACCAGGCCATAAAAAAAAAAGGAACTCGCCATTTGTGACAACATAGATGGCCCCTAAGCATATTATGCTAAGTGAAGTAAGTCAGACAGAGTAAGAGAAATACTGTTTAATTTATTTATATGTGGAATCTAAAAAACAAAGCAAAACAAAACTCCCTGGGTACAGAGAGCAGATTGGTGGTTATCAGAAAGGAAGTGTCTTGCGGGGTGGATGATACAGGTGAAGGGTCAATTGTATGGTGATAGATGGTAACTAGATTTATTACAGTGATCATTTTGTAGTGTATACAAATATCGAATTATTATGATGATGCCTGAAACTAATACAATGTTATATACCAACTTTATCTCATTAAAAAAAGAAGAAATTTATAAATAATGGGCCTAAATTACAGATACTGATATAATATATATACATATATATACTGATATATACTACTGATTGTATCTATATTATTACCTATAATAATATAGATAATATATTTATATTATTACCTATAATAATATAGATAATATATTTATATTATTTATAATATTATTTATGTTATAGATATAATCACTATTCCAGGACCCTGAAGCAATTTTTTACCATGCAGGCATCCTGAACTTATAATCATTCTATATTAAAAGCAAACAAGCACATGTCTTATTCCTGGGATGTTTAGACCTTGTTTATACCCTGACTTATACAGTCTCTTTAACTGAGAAATCATCAAACTGAAGGCTTGAGCAGGATCACTAATTCTGACCCCATCTTAGTAGATAATAATCACAGATAATTAAGTGAACTTAACTGCACTTATGTGCATAATACCTTCTTCACATAGAGGGTGGATTGTTAATTCCCAGAAATGGACATAGATAACACATCAGAATTACCACCTTTAACATCTTACTTGAAATACATGTAGTTTCCCAAAACAGTAAATACTTGAGCATATTTTTTTGTAAACCCTCAAAATACTTTTTTTTTTTTTTACTATTGCTTTGGAACAGAGCTTTCTGACTGTAAATACCTGATGTCAATTTTTTGTAAAGATTTTTTTTTTATTTGAAACAGAGAGCATAAGTGGGGNTACTATTGCTTTGGAACAGAGCTTTCTGACTGTAAATACCTGATGTCAATTTTTTGTAAAGATTTTTTTTTTTATTTGAAACAGAGAGCATAAGTGGGTAAGTAGGGCAGAGGGTGAGGGAGAAGCAGACACCGCTGCTGAGCAGGGAGCCCGATGTGGGACTTGATGCCAGGACTCTGAGATCATGGCAGATGCTTAACCAACTGAGCCACCCACAGGCCCCTAAGGTCAATTTTTGAAGATGAGTTTGCTAAAAAGGAAAAAGTCGTAATTCCAGGTCCTTTGTTGGAAATCATCTGTAGATAAGGATTGATTGAGCTACTTTCCTAACCTTTCCTAACCTGTAGTCATGGACTACAAACAGGATTGAATAGGGGTTGCTAAGGCTTTAAAGGCAGGTCACTGTCAGACTCTTAAGTGTCCATATGTATGACAGGCTAAGGTATGTAGATTTTTTGATTAATGGTCTCTTCTGGTTGCAAGACATATGATGAAAAATTAAAAAAAATAAAAGGCACACTTTGACCACCCTTAAGATCCTTTTCCCAATTCACAAAATTAGGTAAACACCTAAATGCCTGTGGTTGTTATGCCAGTGAAGGGATTTAGTTCACAGGTATCTCTTAATCAAGTTAGCCCAGCTAGGCTGATCTTTGTTGCAAAGATCATGGAATCAGCCAAGCAGTAGCTTATATACCCAAAGAAAAATCTGATTAAAATGCTTAATATCCTGATCATACTTTTCATAATCTTAATAATTATAGAGTACATAAGACTTATATTTCTTGAAGTGGTTCCAAAACTACTTTTCCCATTGTATGTATATTTGATGAATAAGCAGTTTCATAAACCTCCTTTCCCTCCCTCCACTGCTCCAGTGTTAAAGCTAATTTTATCACCTTCTACCTTTTCTTACTGTGGATATTCACAAACCCTTGGCCCATTAGTTCTTCATCTTTGCAGACTTCAACCCCTGGATCACTGTTACTCCAGTAACTCTTCTGTCCTATCTTTTGCAGCTTTCAATATCTGTTTAGTTTAACCAAAGGCCGTTCAAGTGGAGTTTTATTTATAAGATAATTGCTTTTGTTTTCAGATAATGAAAAAAATACATGTTTAAAAGAAGTATTTCTACACTGTGTAAAAACTTTATAATCCTACTTATTGTTTCCACACAATGACTATTGCCTTTATATAAGCACTGCCCAGGGTTAGATTAGGCAGGTAGGTATTAAGAATAGAGAGGATTTAAGTTGTGTTTTCATTGTTATTATAGTCATTTATTTATAGTCTCTTTTATCATCATAACGAAAGAGAATGTCTTCATATTGTAACTAGTTAAAATATTATTATGAAAAATTTCCTATGACAAGCCTCTGGATCCCTCTCACCTTTGACAGCTCCCATCCTAACTCACTCATCTCTCCTGAAAAGGCCCAGAAACCAGAGACAGAATATTCCATTAACATCATTAGACACTCCCTGATCTGAACAGTCAGCTCTCACCAAGCAGCCATCTATTTGCTCTCTACTCCATTGTTGAAATCATCCACATGTAATGTAACATGTGGATACTCCTATATATCCTTCAGTTTTCTCTGACAAAAATTCTTGTTGGTACCTGTTGACTCAAATATATCTGTTCACCTCTCGTTCCATATGCCCAAGAAGGATGATTAATCCCTGAAGGGATTAATTTCATGTTTGATTTTTTTTTTTTAGCTTTCAGTTTTTTAAATTAAATTAATTTTTTTGAGTGTAGTTGACACACAGTGTTATATTAGTTTCAGGAGTACAGCATAGTGATTCAACAAATTTATTCATTATGCTGTGCTCACACATAAGTGTAGGACCCTCTGTCACCATACAACACCATTACAGTACCTTTGACTATATTCCTTATTCCTGTGACTTATACAATCCATAACTGGGGGGCCTGTTCTTATCAGCCTTGTTGATTGAGGGGCTGTCTTCCTGTTGATTTGATCATTTATTACTTGATTTTGTTCTAGCCTTCAGATATTTCATGTTCAATTTCCAACTGAACCTAATAGTGTGCATTTTATTTATTCCAACATTAAACATAATCTTATAGCTCAAAAACTTCAATGTTGTTTGACTTCAAATGCTAATGTGTAAACTTCTTTTATCATATAATCTTCATAAAGATTTATTATATAGTATATCTCATTTCTAATTACTTTAAGATTAGGCATTTAAAAATTAGTAATACAACAGTGGAAGTTTTATCCTGAGCCCCTGTGCTTACGGACCAGGATTCTGTATCCATCAGTAATGGAGCTGGGTAGCAAAGATGTATGTACCATAGTGCTTATTTTACTTTTAAACCAGTCAATTGTGCTTTTTATTAAAAAAAAAAGCAGAAATAATTTGAAAGCTTGTATGTAAATACTTACTATTCTCCATTTTTTTTATGGAGTTACTTAAGCATTTCTCATGTATGATTCCAATATTAAAGATTGAAGCCCCAACCTGCTCAGTGCCCTTTTGGGTGTTGGGTGGTGGTGGTGGTAGTGTGTGTGTGTGTGTGTGTGTGTGTGTGTGTGTGTGCATGTGTGTATGTATGTATGTAATGCATATAAAAAACACTTGTTATTGAATATGATCATTTTGAAGTCCCTTGGCATGACTTTTCTGATTGTGCTTCAAATCAGAAAACTTAGTCAAAATGCTTAGTTACTCCTTTCCATTGAGCAAATATCTCCTTCAGTTTCCACCCTAGCACTTTTTTTTTTAAAGATTTTATTTATTTATTTGACAGAGGTAGAGACAGCCAGTGAGAGAGGGAACACAAGCAGGGGGAGTGGGAGAGGGAGAAGCAGGCTCCCAGTGGAGGAGCCTGATGGGGGCTCTNTGAGAGAGGGAACACAAGCAGGGGGAGTGGGAGAGGGAGAAGCAGGCTCCCAGCGGAGGAGCCTGATGGGGGCTCTATCCCAGAACGAGTGCCGGGATCACACCCTGAGCCGAAGGCAGATGCTTAACAACTGCGCCACCCAGGCGCCCCTCCACCCTAGCACTTTTAATTTGTTCTCATATGTCCTCCACATCTAGTCCCACCAACCAGAATCTCTCTGTTTAGTTCCATGGTTAGACCAGAAGATGTTTAGAAAGACAATGTCTCCGAAGTCATTGTACCTACACCTGAGGTCTTTATGTAAGAGCTTTGTAATTCACATTATTTCTGCCTCCCTGCCTCCACCAGTCAGTCATGTTTTAAGAGGTCTGGGAATGAGCCTGCTTTGTTTATCACTGTGTATTCAATGTCTAGTCTAGGCAAAACCTTGTGAGAGATTTTTATTGGATAAGTGAAATTGTTGAATGAGCAAATGGATGAATGATCCCATCCTCCTCCTCTAATTATAAGTGACATTAAGTCATCACAAATAGATATCATGCCAAGCAATTTGATAAGGGACCAAAAATCTCAGAGGAGAGAGGAACCAGTTGTAACCAGGAGTGTCTGGAAAGGTTTCATGGAATATGGGTTCTTTGAAGAGATGAAGGTGAACTAAGCTTGTGTGGACAAAACGGATCTGATCAGAGGAAAGTGAGGCAAAGTTGACTGAGTAGGGAGTACTCAAAAATGTAGGACGTGTTTGAGAAAGTTGAACAATAGTTTGGCTAAAATATAATAATACAACCATCTGGCCACACGTTGGAAGTTTGAATGCAAAGCCGGAGATCGGGCATTTTCCTGGGTAGGTAACCAACAGAAAAAAAAATAACAGGGAGTAGATAAGGTTCATACTCTTCACATAGAAAACACATGGGATTGAATGGCAGCTACAATACAGCACACGAAGGGAAGTACTAATGGAAAATAGACATTTTTCTGGGATGCTTTTACTCTTCAAAATGCAGGCACGTGTACGATGCCCTTGATTGATTTTCCTGGAGGGCTCCAGGCAGCCAGACTTTATCTTTCCTGGGCTTCAGGAAGAGGGCAAGGTTAAAACTGCATCAAAGTGTGGAAACAGCCCAATTGGTTTGTTTGTGATGGCTTCCACTTTTTATAGGAAAACTTAAATATATAATTCTTAGGAGAGAATGATGAAAGAGAGGACATAAAGCGGGGGAAATCCGTCATAATTTCAGGTTGCAGTAGAATAAAAGTAATTTGTAAAATTCATTTTCAAACAAACATTTAAAATGCAAAGAACAGTACAAATAAAGTATATACTTATTTAATTGGCTCACATTAAAAGAAATACTGAATAGTAACTCTACAGCTTAATTTGTTATTTGACAAATGGTGAATTAGGGCAATTGAAGCAATCACAAAGAGTCTATCTTGAGTTTATTTTTGCATGAAGACGTCCCAGAATATTCTGTCCCACAGTGTGCCATCAGGACCTCACCCAAGACTTGAGCCTTGAATTCTGTCTTTTGAACTGCCATTATTCACTTAAAACATAGATTTATACTTTATACTTTAGAAAGAAAGAGGGATAAGAGGAAGAACTCTCCCATTGTTTTATTTCTTACTTATGTGATATCTGTTGTTTGACCTTGTATATGTTAGAAGTGAAAGTGAGGATAGATTTTAGAATTTGAGATCTGATTCTGTTTACTCTGGTGTTTCCCAACCCATGTTCTCTCCACTTGTACTTTGAACCTAGTACAATTATTTTTTTTTCAGGAAACATTTTGACAAATGGATTTTGTATTTAATTTAATGATAAAAATGGAGAAAAATGACCTACCTTCAGTGAGGTCACAGTCTGGGAAGAAAGAGGTTCAATAATCACCCAGTTAATTAGCTTGATTGTAAAATGGAGGCCTCCAGTTCGAAGAATTTCTGTTGAACAATTTTTTAATTAACTCAGGATTAACCCATCTTTTCAGTGAAGTTGCTTAGAATAAGAGAAGCTTCCATTCTCAGGTGTTATTCTTAGGTACATATATAGGTACATGTAAATGTGAGTTTATAATTCAATGTATAATTTTAGAGATGCACCATTTTGCCAGCACAAGATAGCATTCCACTGTGGAGATATTTGCAAGATAAATAGAAAGTAAAGCTCATCTCCTAAGCAAGCACTTATCAGTCATCTACCAAGAAATGGGCACTGGTATTCTACACATGAAGTCACCATGCCCCGGAGCAGCTCCCAATCTAGGGAAGGAATTAAACAGATAAAGAAATCATCATATACACTGTGGTGAGTGCTTCTCAGCATGGAGGAGGGAGCATCTACTTCCATCTGAGGGTGCAGAGATGGTCTCCAGAGGACACGGAATAGGCAGGATAGTTTGGGTGAAGGGAACAGCATGGGCAGCTGATTAGGGGAAGTGCAGCTCATTTCCTAAGATTGAAAAGGTAATGTCTTAGTTCATTTGGGCTGATATAACAAAATACCATGAGTGGCTTATAAACAATAAACATTTGTTTCACACAGTTCTGGAGTCTGAGAAGCATAAGATCAAGATGCTGGCAGATTTGGTGTCTGGTGAAAGCCTGCTTCCTAGACAGCTATCTTACCACTGCAGCCTCACATGGTGGAAGGGAAGGGAACACTCTGGGGCCTCTTCTATAAGGGCACTAATTCCATGCATGAGGGCACTGCCCTCATGACCTAGTTACCCCTCAAAGGCCCCACCTCCTAATACCATCACCTTGGTGGTTGGCATTTCAACATATGAATATTGGGGAAACACAAACATCCAGATCATGTCAGGCAGTATTGTTGACCCCTTCTCATTCTATTTTGTTTGGGAAATAAATATTTATTTCTACCAACAAGCTACAAACCTTGTATTAGTTCTGTGTAAACTAACCAGCAAAGATGAGTATTGATTCTTACCTCCTCTGTTACAACAGAAGTGATTTCCCTCAGCTATACAGGCAAACGCTGTCTCTTTTGGATCCTACCCCTTATACCTTCAGTGAAACTCTACACTATATTTCCTTTTCTCCCCTGTATATTGCACTGCAAGCTTCTAACCAGATCATTGCCATTACCCATTAAACATGCTCGAATCTGTCCCATGGTATCTTGGTTCCATACATAAGTCCCTATACCTCAGCTTCCCTTGACAGTGAAAACTTCTAGAACAGTTGTCTGTATGTAGTTCCACACTTCCACTTAATCCGGGCCGCTCCAGTCTTTTGCCTCCATCACTCAACCAAGACAGCCCTCCTCAATGGTCACTAATGACCTGTGTCTCTTAGCAAAATGGACCTTTACTTTTTCCTTGTTTCTCCTCTTGGATCCCTGTGGCATTATAAGTCAGTTTTTCTTTCTTGAAACAAATCTCTTACATTAGTTCCCATGACATCACACTCTTTTATTTTTCTCTTATTTCTTTGGATTCTGCCTTCTGCCACTGGTTTTCTTTCGTAGGCTTGTTCTTCTTTCTTCATGCAGGCATGAAATGTGGGCTCCTGAAGACTCGGTACAAAGCTTGCTTCTCCTTCTGCTCTTACCCTCACATTAGGCAGTCTCATCCATACCCATGGATTCAGTGTCTTTGTACTCTATAAACACTCTCAAATTTAAATTTTCGGGCAAGGCCTGTCTTTTAATATATCCAGGTTTATTTAATAGGCGCCTCACCTGGAACACCTGCAAGGTTGAGCACATCTGCCATTCCTTACATCCTGAAATCTGGCCTGACCCCATTGTTTTCTACATACAAAGTAACATATGATTACCTACCTTTATTCTTTAGGTTAAGAGACCATTAAAATGTCTTTCAATTTTAAAAGCACTTTATAACAGAATTTCTCAACCTCGGCAATATCAACATTTTGGGCCAGGTAATTCTTTGTTGTGAAGGTCACTCCTATACATTATGGGTTGTTCATCAGCATCCCTGCCTGAACTATACCCGGGAGATGCCATTAGCACCCTCTTCCAGTTGTGACAACCCGATTGTGTCCAAACATTGCCAAAGGCCTTTCAGAGAAGAAAAACCAGCCTTGATTAAGAACCACCACTGCTTTACAGGGCAGACAAGAAAGTAAGGTGTTTTTATTAAAAAACAGAAATCACACTGAAGTTTTCATGGTGTCACTGGAACAGAAGATTTAAGATAGGAAAATAATAAGAAATATAGTAAGTGAATTATTCAGGATAGGTCTGAGATGATCACATTATGTATAATTTATGAACCATCAATATTTCCAAAGTTAGGTTCAAGCTGTGAATTCCCTCAGTTATCAAAAATGCTCTTCATAAAATTTGCCCAAGAAAGGATTTGTCGTATCACCTCACACCTGTTAGAATGGCTGTCATTACAAAGACAAGAGGTAAATGTTGGCAAAGATGTGGAGAAAAGGAAACACTTGTCCACTGTTAGTGGGCATATAAATGAGTGGAGCCACTGTGGATAACAGTATGGAGGTTCCATGAAAAATTATAAATAGAACTATCATGTGATCCAGCAATCCCACTTCTGGGTATATATCTGAAGGAAATGAAACCACCACCTTGAGATATCCTTACCCCCATATATGGAAACAAGTGTCCATCAGCTAATAAATGGCTAAAGAAAGTGTCACACACACACACACACACACATACACACACAGGAATATTATTCAGCCATAAAAAAGAAGGAAATTCTGCCATTTACAATAACATGGATGGACCTTGAGGGCATTAGCTAAGTGAAATAAGTCAGAGACAAATACTGTATAATCTCACTTTCATGCGGTATCTAAGAAAAAATGAACTCCTAGAAACAGAACAGATTGGTGGTTGCCAGAGACATGCAGCCTGTGGGGAGGATGGGTGAAGGTAGTCAAAAGGTACAGACCTCCAGTTATAAGATTATTGTGCTCTGGGGATGTACTGTACAACATGGTGACCACAGCTAATGATACTATATGGTATATTTGAAAGTCACTAACAGAGTAGATCTTAAAAGTTCTTACCCCTCCCCCCAAATTGTGATAATGTGAGGTGATGGATGGTAACTTATTGTACTGATCATTTCACAACATATATATATATATCACACCATTTTGTTGTACATCTTAAACTAACGTATGTTATATGCCATTTATATCTCAGTAAAACCAGGGGATGGGGAGTATTTGTCTAGTGAGAACCAAGAAACCATATCTGGGCCTTGGTGATAGCACCTGACTATTTTAGAGCATTTCTTCCCTCCACTCCTCCACCTCTAAACCACAGGCACACTGTTTCTTGAAGTCACATACTTACCACTGTCACTTAGTCCCTGGAATGCACCATTCGCATAACCCTTTTTCATCCTTCAGAACATTGATCAGGCATCACTTTCCCAAAAGGCGTTCCCTGCAACTCCAAAGTCACCTCTGTTTTATGCTGTCTTAGAACTGTGCTCCGTTCCTTCTGCACATAACCTAACTTTATCACTGAATATACATTTGGATGAGTATTTGAATATTTATTACACTCACTAGACTTTAAACAAGTATGTAAGAAATAAACTGTAAAACATGAATCCCTTGCAGCAATGTGTATGATTAAATAGAAAGAAAGGAAAGAAAGGAAGGGAGGAAAGAAGGAAGGAAGGACAGAAAGAAGGAAGGAAGACGTCAGGCACATGGGTTGCTACCCTGCCCACCAATAGCACAGGATATTTGAAATCAACGCCACATTAAAATAAACCCTCGAAGGATTGGTCATCCTTAAGGTATAGTATATTTCCCCTGTGTCATGCAACTTCCCGTACACCATAATTTAAATTCCCATTAGCATCTTAAATACTGTTTTTCAGCATGTTAAATTCCCTGGGTGAATAGACATACCTTAAAGTTTAAGAAAAAAGTATGTTTAAGTGGTGAATGCATTAATTATTTGAAATTTTACTTTGTTCCTCAAAATTTCACAGGTTTTAAACTGAAAATTCTACCTATAGCTGGTGAGAGTTGGAATATAGTTGTAGGCAATATTAGTAGATTATTTGGTCCTTGTGTGTTTACTTTACTGTTGGATCAACAGAGGAAAGGGCTGTGATCCTCAGGTCATCCTGGAACATTCCCTCGGTGACAAGAGTGAAGCCTCATGTTTGCTTGGCGAATCAATAAGAAAGAGACCGTTGGGCAAAAATGTTGAATACTGAATTTGACACTTGTCTTGGAAAGACAAGTTGTGAATGTCATACTGGAATGTAATGTTACCTATGAAATTTTCAACCTTTTTCATATTTTCATATCATTTGGAATTTCTTGTGAGCCTGCTTTCTCCTCCATGTCCTACAAATTGCAATAAAATGATGTGCCTCTGGGTGTTTGCAAACTGCCTGTGGGTAGACAGTTGCTATGTCCATATCCAGAACTGCGAATGTCTAACAGAAAGTCGAAATATCAAAATCTAAAAGCAAATCCTTTTCTTTGGTAAATCTTCATATTTTATGATCTAGGGAGAAACAATGGCAAAATTTGGACGTGTTTGAATATTTAAGAACCATGAAATTAGTATCTATTAAAGTAACAATGTGTTGTTGTCATTTTAAGTAATATATATGCACTTTAAAGTATTGGGAAACTTTTTCATACTCCAGAAGTACATTAGCAGTCCACTAAAATAATGAAAAACTAATTGCAAAAAAGTGAAGGAGAGATACTGAAACTTATTGAAGGTCACAGAGCCAGAAAGGTTGGAATTCAGAGTAGAAAGTGGAAAAGTAAGTTATTGATGACTATTCACGAGGGCTTCATGTTCAGGGTTATGCCTTCTCTGTATTTGTTAATAGTTGTAGTATGATATCCCACAGTGGCTGAGCTTAATGCCTTAGCAAAAATTTCCCCTTCAAATAACAATTTTTTCTTTTTATATGTTAATTTAAAGTAGCTATATGGAAATAGAATCCTATGCATGACTGCTAGAATAAAATCCTGGTCCCCCCCCCCAATTATTGTAATGTGGAGTATTTTTTTAAATCCTTCCACATTTATTTCAAAATTAAGTTGACATGTTGCCTACCAAGATATGTAGGCTGGTATAGCTACCTTGTCCTAAAGTTTGAATTCTCNTGACTATTCACGAGGGCTTCATGTTCAGGGTTATGCCTTCTCTGTATTTGTTAATAGTTGTAGTATGATATCCCACAGTGGCTGAGCTTAATGCCTTAGCAAAAATTTCCCCTTCAAATAACAATTTTCTTTTTATATGTTAATTTAAAGTAGCTATATGGAAATAGAATCCTATGCATGACTGCTAGAATAAAATCCTGGTCCCCCCCCAAATTATTGTAATGTGGAGTATTTTTTTAAATCCTTCCACGTTTATTTCAAAATTAAGTTGACATGTTGCCTACCAAGATATTTAGGCTGGTATAGCTACCTTGTCCTAAAGTTTGAATTCTCCCTTCTAATTTCTATATTGAGAGAGATGGATTTCTCCAGTGCTTTTTCAAGGAAAAAAGAAATCCATAATAATAATAAATTCATATTTAATGGTTCGTAATATCATCTACATATGGTTTTATATATACTTTTAACATATTCAAAAATGAAGGTTATGCCAGTTCTGAATATAATTGGTATATCTATATTAATGAGGAGAGGCTGACAAGGACAAGAAGGAAAGCTGTTTTGATTATCTAAGGTAGTGGAACATAAAGTAATTTTTTTTAGTTCTTTTAAAGTGTTTTGTGTCTTTAGTTGCACATGAGGACACCTGCCACTCTGGGAAGTCATAGCACTTCAAATAAATGAGCCACAGTCTGCCATGCTCTGAAAACCAAACTCCAGGGTTCTGGGCAGCTGCCCAGCCTCTTCTTCTCCCTCTTTAGACCATAGAGATGACCTGAAACATCAGCTTCCCTTTTAACTATCACACCGCACGTTATCTTGTGTATTATTTGTGTATCTGGTGTGTGTGTGTGCACGCACGCGCATGCACGCATGTGGAATGGGCAAGATAAACTGTGAATTCTTGCAAATGTCCTCAATATCTTTATACTCTTAGTCTTTGGCAACAGGGGAGGGAGAAGTAGATGTAATCTTATTGATTCATCAAAAAGTTAATTCTGATGACAGCTTTTTGTGCACGCACGCCTGTTCTGGGTAACAGAGAGAATGCCAGGATTTTGAAATTTAAGTTTCTTGACCTCTAAGATCAAAATCTGCCCAGAAAAACCATGGTTCCTAAAAGTTTTGCCACAATGAATGAGTGTCGCCCGCTTCAGGCAGGAAATCCACAAATCACTACAGGGTATTATTAAGGTCATAACTCTACAGCAAAGCCACAGCAGCAGTGGGACAAAGATCCCTGCCAAGATTCGCCTAGACCAGTGAGTCTCAAACTTGAGCAAGTGTCAGAATCAGTGGGACTCTTGGAATTAAGTAGGTCTGTAGGAGGGGCAAGGAAAATTTGCATTTCTTTTTTTTTTTTTAAGATTTTATTTATTTAAGAGAGAGTGAGTGAGAGAGAGCGTGCATGAGCCGGGGGGAGGGGCAGAGGCAGAGGGAAAAGGAGAGTCCCCACTGAGCAGGGAGCCAGATGTAGGACTCCATCTCAGGACCCCGGAATCACGACCTGAGCGGAAGGCAGATGCTTAACCGACTGTGCCAGGCAGGCACCCAATAATTTGCATTTCTAACACATAATTTTGTAATGCTGATGTTGCTGATCCAGGAACCACACTCTGAGAACCACTGCCTTAGACAACAGGATCCGAGGTCTCATGTGTCCATGAGCTTCAGGAAGGAAGAGAATGACCTTGTGTTTGTTTGTTTGTTTGTTTAAAGGATAACTGTGACTTAGCAAGGCTGTAATTGGAGATCTAACCATTTAAGATAGTTTTATGTATTTTGCTTTATTTTGGCCATTTTTTTCACATCTAAAGTTGATAGGCTGTAAGCCTAGAAACCACTGTAGAATAATAGTTGATTGTGCTGGGTCTGGTGCTACACTTCTTCTTGGTTTTATCAAATCTCAACTCTGCCATTCATTGGCTGTGTAGTTTGGGGCAAGTTATTTATATTTTGGAGACCATGGCTTCCTCATCTGTAGAATGGGAATAATAATAGCATTTACTCCAGTTGCTAATTAGGATTCTTGACATAACATATATACTGCATTTGGAACAATGGCTGGCAAATTTAAGTATTTAATAAATCTTAGCTTTCTCCTTCTTCATATTTTATTACATTATTTTTTGATAGCCAGCTCTTACAGGGATATAAAATGCTTACATATTACCACCCAAATATGCCAATTTATTAATTTATAATTAGAAGACATTACAAGCACTAAGGGAACAAGAGAAGTCATGGTACCATCTCCAGCATCATCCTACAGAGAAGCCCCACCTGGGGAACCTGGAATAAGATTAGAAGCTACTAACAGAATTGACAGATCTTATTTCATTGTTCAATCAAGCTATTGGGTGATTTATTCTTCACTAAAAAGAATTTTGCATATGCCAAATAGATTAAATATCTTTATTCACCAACCTGGGAAACTTTTCCATTGAGAAACATTGACAAGGAGTTGGTAACCAATTTGATTGATTTTTTTTAAAGAAATTTAAAACAAACATGTTCTAGAAATTTTTTAAGTTATTTATTTATTTTTTAATTCAAGTTTAATTCATATGCAGTGTTATAATATTTCAGATGTACAATATAGTGATTCAACTTTTCTGCATTACTCAGTGCTTATCACTGTAAGTGTACTCTTAATCCCCTTTACCTGTTTCACCCATCCCCCCTACTTTCCCCTTGGTAACCACCGGTTTGTTCTTTATTAAAGTTTTTTTCTTAATTTAATACTTTAGAGTCATAAAAAGCTCTGTTAATTATCACATGACCTGAGGAAATCAGCCTATTTCCAAAGAAGAAAGCAAACTAAGAAAACAATGGGAAAACCAAAAGCATATAAGTTTGACAACTATGAGATAAAATCACAATTAATGCTGTCAAAGCAGACGTTGCTCTGGACAAAATTAAATAGGCAGGGAAGACTTTATTCAAGACTACTGCAATAGTGGGGAGAGGCCAGAACTCTGTCTGAGCTCAACAACAATGAAATATATAGGGCAGGGAGTTTTTAAGGGCTGGGATGGGGGAATCTGTGTAAGTCATCTGTCTTTATGAATCAACGTTACCCAAAGGAAAAGTGAAGTTTTTCCTATCTTCATGACAGTAGATAGTTATGCAATTTGAAGCAAGGATCCTTGAAGTTAGGATCCTGCTCTCCTAAGGAGACTGGGAGATAGGGGTGTTATTCTTTTCAAGGATTACATTTCAAAAGAATGGTTCCCCTGGGTCCTTAGGAAAACATTCCTGGGTTGTAGAACTGGCAAAAGGCTTTCTAAAAGATTTACATCTCAGTGGGGCCGAGAAAAGATTTACAGTTACAAGTTTTCTAAAGTAAATCCTCTAAGAAAGGGGTGTGCAAGAGACTGGAATCAAGAAGAAGCCTAAGGTTTAGCCAAGCTGAGGGCAACATGAAAGCCATCTTGTTCAACACCTAGCTTTTATATAGTTTAATCACGGAAGCAGTGTGTGGCCTCTACACACAGTTGGAAAGAAACCAGCAAGAGAGATTGCTGAGGCGCCATGCCTGTTGGAAAAGCATGTCTAATTCAAGATTTATGATAATAAGGTGTAATGAAATGAAGAGAAAGCCAAAACCTTTTATGGGCAAGTATGTAGGCAGACAACACACTGCCCTGAGCAAAACACTGGACAGAGGGAAGCATGGGAGATGTGCTTTTCATTTTGTCTAAGTCTCTGAAGTCCAGTCCACATGCTTGGAAATGTCTTGGGTACTTCATACAGGGTTGCTACTCCCAGTCCTATAGCAGCGGTCATTGTCAGTGTCCAGTGTCCTCCAGCCAGGGTGAGCAGGCCCTTGGTGCTGTGCCCTCACACTGATGACTGCATGCAATGGACCGTGTTCTGGGACAGTCATCTCAGTGGCATTCATAAGCTGACCTGGGTACCTTAGCAGGGTTACCTGGGCTTCCGGCACTCCGCGTGTCACTTCCTACCACCCCAGAAGCCGAACCTGTTCCAGCTATGGGTAAAGTGAGTCAGGCAACTTATTTTCCAACTCTAAACTCCTCAGTAAAGCTATTATCTTAAAACCTGTGATGTGAAAAAGTACTATGTCCAAGTAAGAGGTTCCTAAGTCATATTTTAGGTTGAAAAACTTCGAATCTTACAATATCAAAATTCTCATCAGTTTTTAGATGAATAAAATGGAATTAGTAGGATAGAAAGTATTAGGTAAAATGGAATTAATAGACTAGGAAGATGAGAAAGTTCTAGAGATATATTCCTGGAACAGTGAGTGATCATCCTTAAGAACACTTAAAATAAGACTTCAGATAGGTGTTACACAAGGGGGAAGGAGGCCTAGGATCTAATTCTTACTGTATACCTACAGATGGATTCATCAACCTGATGAACGTTGGTTTCCTCTTCCAACAAGGGCTGGGATGGAATGGATGATTTACAAGGCTCTTGAGAGTTTTGGCTTTCTGATTCCTACCTGGGGTGGGAATTCTAACAAGCTGTGCTTCATGTTCTCTTTAAATGATACAGTGCTGTGGATGGGTGAATCCACAACTCCTGAAATAAGTATCCTTCATCCACTATGTGAGTCCTGCTTCTGGCATCACTTGTTTCAATGATTGCTTAATTTCCTTGCATGTTTTGGGCTTGTGGCAAACAGATCTATTTGTGCAGCAAAAACCCCGGTCAAATATTACTACAAAATTTTGGTGTTATAAAGTTTGTGGGACAGAACAAAATTAAGGGCAATAGCCTCACATTTTCAACATAAGAAAATTGATATTTTATATAGCTTGAAATAAATAGTTCTTAGAATCAAATGAAAGAATTTTGTTTTTAAAAACTGTGCCATTTGACGAAATTACTTTGCTTGTAAACTCTGTGCAGCAACTATATTTCGTCTTCATGGTATAAGAAGTAAAACATCCCTCCATGGAAAATTTATTTGTCCAGACATTAAATATATTCAAAACTAACCACATAGTATATTGATGGAGATATTTTGCTAGGCAAAAAAGTACACCAATATTTCAAAACCAAGGAAACTAAATCCATAAGATGAGTTTTGAATATAGGATTTGGCATCTGAGAAGAGAAACTTGTAAAAAACATTCTTTGGCAATTATCAATCATTCTCTTGACCCTAATCAGGGTATGCTGGAGTAGAAGAATCAGAAATCATGATTACTAACTCTGCAAGTGCTTTATTCATATTTATTCAGTGTCTCTACACAGTATTTAACATCACAAACTCTCACCCTCCCTCGCTAACTTGATGAATGAGTCCTTATTCGAGACGGTCCTTTAACCTAGTGGGGAAAGGGCTTGCTGGGTGCTGGTGCTCCTTGTTAGGCACATTTTCTACATCTCTCTCAATGCTTTCATCGTCAATGAAGAGACTGACCTTTGTTTCACAATCCATGGTTAAACTTTCATGTACTCTCTGTTTAGTCAACAGGTATGGAGAAACTCCCTTAGTATCAAGAAGGGTTTAAAGTTTTTCCATTTTGGACTTTGACGATTATTCTTCCCATTGGAAAGCTGGAAGCTAATATTGTAGCTTGAATAGGGGTGTGTGTGGAATGTTACAGCCTGGAGCGAAAGGGAAGTTACCTTGTCCAGGTGTACTCTGACTCCCGACTTAGAAACCTGGTTTGTGGAGATCCTTTCCTGAAAGTCCATCTAGGTAAGCCCTGATCTGTTAACCTGATGGGCCAAGTGACTTTTCCTTCCTTTTCCTTCAGGTGATTCCTTTTATTTATTTCTGTTCCTGTACCTCTTTTCATATTCAAGCTCCAACAAAACATACTGACATTAACAACGTTTTTGTAGTGCTGCTTTTGCCAGCAGACATATATTCTGAATTAATAATCACTTCTTTGCTAGACTGAAAGCAAAGCCATTTAGATATTTTTGAATAATATTTTACTCCAGATCTCATAGATTAAATAATAATTTCTTCTCCAGTACAACATCTGTGTTTCCTGGGTCTCTGCCTGCCAGTGACAGATAAATAACAAATTTTTACTTTTCCATTCCTTCTCTCCACCCTTAATGGGTATATTTGTTGTGCTTTTGGTGATGGTGGTGGTGGTGGTGGTGATGATGGTGGTGGTGGTGGTGGTGGCAGTGATGGTGTGTGTGATGAATTGCTGAAAACACGATTTTTTTTTCAAGTCACAAACATAAGACTGAATAGGTCTGGAGACACTCAGATCTTGTGATTTCATTAGGATATAGAGGCTCATCAGCAATTTATTTACAAAACAAGATATTTGACAGATGGTTAAATACATATGTTTGGTTTGACCAAATTTAAATTACGGAAGGTGACATTTTGCTGACCTCACCTCTGCATTCTAGGCTAATGCTTTGATTCAGAGACAAAGATGGATACGGCTAAACTAATACAAATAAACAACTTTATTTGTAACTTTTCCATAGACTTTTTTACATTGTTACCTTTGGCATTTGGTTGGGAAAAAACTTCATGCCTTCAACTTCTCCAGTCACTGTTTAGCTACTCTGTCGTATCAGGCAATCAATTACAACAGACCCCAGATTTTTTTTAGCCCAGTGACATTAGCAAAGTTTCTTACTTCCTGGGCTTCAAGGCTTAACATTAATTTGTCAATCCTTTCCAGCACTTTCTGGATTTTAGTATCCCAGGACATGGCAATATTTTAAAAATTAAATCCCTGTGCAGACCTGAGAGAAATGGGTAAATGTGCATATGGACGAGTTGTAGCTTTGTATTCTCTTTAACGTGCAATTTCAAATCCACTGATCCTAAAACTGAAGAGCATGATCCAACACCCCATTCAGATAAACATAGCAGTGATTTGTTAGGAAGGCAACTGGTTGTAACTGTGTTTCAAGATCAGCTTTTCCAGGAAGCAGAGATCTGCCAGCTGTGTTTGTTAGCCCCTCATTCCTGATTATTGTTAGTTTCTATTCTTTGATCTCAGACTCCCATCCACCATTTGCATTTTCTATTTCCAGTGAAAAGGTTTTTGTATGATTTTTTTTTTAAAGATTTTATTTATTTATTCAACAGAGATAAAGATAGCCAGCGAGAGAGGGAACACAAGCAGGGGGAGCGGGAGAGGAAGAAGCAGGCCCACAGCAGAGGAGCCCGATGTGGGGCTCGATCCCATAACGCCGGGATCACGCCCTGAGCTGAAGGCAGACGCTTAACCGCTGTGCCACCCAGGCGCCCCATTATGATTTTAGCTTTGCACCCATAAGTCACTTAAAAGATCAGACACCCAAAGGCAAAGGTATCAGTCACCTTTTTGAAGGTCCCTGGGAAATTATTATGTATGTGTGGGTGGTGAATACCTTCCACCCTTCAAAGGGCAGGATTTCTGGATTAGGAACATGGTCAGGAAAACACAGCAGTCATTAACCTGATTGCTTTCCCAACAAAGAAACACAGTGCAGTTTGACCGCATAAAAGATCAACACAATGGAGCCCAACATAGGATAAAACAAGAGTGTCAGGGTCTTGGCCTAGCTTTCAAATAATCTTCTATGAACGATTGTCCTCAAAAAATAGAAATCAGTAAAATGATTTAATAAAATGGCTAGAGAATTCCAAATCTTAAAATATATTCCCTAATAGTTTTTATAAAAAGGATTTTGTTTGCTTTCGAAATCTCGTGACTTCTTTATATCCTTCAGTCTAGTATTCTTATTTTTACTGGCACCATTCCCCTTAGTTGCTAAGAGTGAAGTTAAAACCACCAAATTTTATTTGTTGTGTGACAAGAATTACATTATAGGTTCTCTCTGAAGGGGTAACTCTACATAGATCATTTAATGATAAAGGGTTTTCAAAACACTCCATCCCAACAAAGAAAAGAGAGCTACTGGGCAGAAATCAAAGAAGATCCAGGAGCAAGTGAGTTCAGGAGAGAAGTTCAGGTATGGAAAGTGAGTCTAGGTAAAGGATGCCTGGCAGGAAGCTTATCTCTCTCACCTGTCCTCTCACCAGGGACTGACTTCCTGCTTTACGAATGCTTGAAGACTGTGAGAAAAGATGGTACTGTTTCTGTCCATCCTTTTGGCTTTGTGTTTTAATGTTCATTTGAAAATATAATTATAAAGAACACCTTAGTGAGACTATGGTACTGGAGACCTTCTCGAGGCTTCAAAAACTTGGGTAGGAAACCACATTGCAGGTTTGGTCTCAGAATTCCAGATCCAGAGACGGTATTTTCACATTACATTTTATGTTGGTTAGATTTATCAGAACAGCCACCCGCCTCGGTTTCTTTACTGGTTGTTACAGATAAAAGTTGTATTTAACTTACACTGTTGTGAGGAGGAAAAGTTTTAGAACATTGCTTGACACAAAATGTAAGTAGTCATTCTTAGTTTTATGTGCATTCTCAAATGGCATGTATTGTCCTATTAATTTGTGAAATATACATTTAAGCGGGTCCAGAATTATTTTATCCTCTTTTCAGAATATTCTGTTCATGACATCGAATTAATTGGGAGCTGCATTAACTTTTAGATGCCTCTTTCATGAGGAAAAAGTAGTGGAACAACGATCTGAGGGGTTGTAAAAGATATTTCATTTGGGTCTGAGAAAGTCAGCTACACTGCTCACCACTCCAGGCCAGAACCCTCTGAGTGGTCCCCAGGCTGCCAGGAGCACAATCACCAGAACAAAACATACTCTCTTTTTATTTCTATGTGTGTCTCTGCATCTCTCTCTGTCTCTCTGTCTCTCTCTGGATAAACCCTGTTTGATTTTTTAGCTACTGTATCTTGTTTTCTAGATTATAGCAGGGCAGTCTTCCTTCTATTGACATTCCTTTTAGTTCCCTTATGCTGCTATTTATGTTACAGTTTTCATTCAAGTGAAATGACATGGGATTCTTTTCTTCATATTTCAGCTGAGAAAGCCCTGCTACTTAAGAGTGTTCCTGAAAATAGTTATTGCTTATTTCACCTGAATGTTTTGTGGTTATCTGAGGCCTTAAGTACCAAAATTTAATTGGTCTATGCCATCAGTGATGCAACTGGCAAAAGGGAGGTTTAGGAAGTTAGAGACCTATCCAAGTCTGCCACTATTTATAGCCATGACTATGGACAAATCGAACTAACGTCTTATCTTTCTTACAATGAGACAATGAGAGAAGACAATTTCTCCCAAGAGTACCTGAACACCACCTCAAGAGACTATTTAAATTATCAAATCAGACTAAGCTTTAATGCAGAGTAATTACTTAGTTAAATTCTTAATGCACGCACCAGCTGGTAGGGACTCATGTTGAGAACAAGGTCAGGTATAGGCAAAATTTAGTGTTATATTTTCCCTGGACATTAATTGCCATATGAGATAAATCTTGTGCCTTCTACATAAAAGAGGTAGCCTGTGAGGGTAAAAGGACTTTTTGTCATCTGGTAAGAGAAGCAAGGTCAGTGTGATTAAACAGGAAGGATCAAAGAAGAGAATGGGATGGCTTACAGTTGAAGAGGTTGACAGGGACCAGATCATGCAGAGCCTTGTAAGTTATGCTAAGATTTCCCACCTTGTCCTAAGTGCAGTAGAAGTCAAGAAAAGGAATTTAAGCAGTGAAGCCGTACAATCAAGTTTTTATTTTAAAAAATCACTGTGGCTCCAAATGAAGACCATTCAAGGACAGATTTAGCTATGGATCAAGTAAGGATTTCTTGTCATTTCAACCATGATAGAGCCAACAGATACAGGCAGGTGGTTAGATTTCAGAGAAGTTTTGGAGAACAATCTGTATTTGCATGTTCTTGCACTCCTGTATTTCTACCTGTGAATAGATTTATTTACACTGTCTTAGTCTCTTTGGGCTGCTATAAAAAAGTACCATAGATTGAGTGGCCTATAAACAGCAGAAATTTATTTCTCACAGTTCTGAAGGCTGAGAAGTCCAAGATCAAGGCACCAGCAGAGTCAGTGTCTGGTGAAAGCCTGCTTCCTAGATGGCTGTCTTTTCTCTGTAAACTCACCTGGGGGATGGGGCAAGCTAGCTCTCTGGGGTCTCTTTCATAAGGGCAGGAATCCCATTCACAAGGGCTCCATATTTATGACCTCCTAAACTCCCTACCTCCTAATACCATCACCTTCGGGATTAGGGTTTCAGCATAGTCAAATTTGGTGGGGGGATACAAACACTCAATCCATAGCATAAACACACATGTATGTATACAGAATATATATCTGTTTATGAACATACTTTAGGAAAAAAAGGATGTAAAACATATACCAAAATGTTTATATTTGGTGTACTGGGCCATATCAAGGTTGTAGGATTTACAGCAATGTTTATTTCCTCCTTTACATTTTCTCTTCTCCTAATATTCTGCAATGAAAATATGTCTAAATAAAGGTAAGATATATTTACAGAATGTTATAGAAATTAAATTATAAATAGGGCTAATATCAAGAGAGTTGTAACTAATGCAAGTTCCATTACAAAAACTGTTCCCCACACTCCAGTACTGCTTTTAACATAAAAAATATTTTTTAAATAATTTTTTTTAAAAGGCAAGTTCTTGGGGCTCCTGGGTGGCTCAGTTGGTTAAGTGTCCAACTTTTGATTTTTGGCTCAGGTCGTGATCTCAGGGCCGTGAGATGGAGCCCTGTATCAGGCTTCACGCTCATCAGGGAGTCTGCTTGGGATTTTCTCTCTCCCTCTCCTTCTGCCTCTCCCCCTGCTCTCTCTTTTCTCTCTCTCTCTCTCAAACTTAAAAAAAAAAAAATCAAAAATAAGTAAATAAATAGGCAAATTCTTGTGTTGTAGATTCTCTCAATTTGTCCGTGAATTATGAATAGCTCTTAAAAAATAAGAAAATAACGATTAATAATATGGTTGACTTAATTAAATGTCCTTTGCCGTTGAATGATAGGATTCAATAATGCAACTTTTAAAATTAAATTAATGTTGGTGACCTGCAAATCACATGCGATATGTGGTATTCATATTTCCTCATTTTCTGTTTCTGAAAATGTAAATAATCTTCAGTTTCTAGTTTTATTTTTAAAAATTAATATTTAAGAGGAATTATCTCCAGATTGTTAGATTAGAATCCATTAAGAGTTCTAAATCAATTTTTAAAATTTGCATCTAGAGAGATTTTCTTTTTTAATTTTAACAGTTATTTTTTTCCATAGATCATCTGTCTGCATAGAAATTTAGGGCATTCTTACTTAATGGTACATAAGCATTAATCAATACTAAGTGAAAACAAACAAGTTATATATATATCTTTGCACTCCCTATTACTTAATATCAGATAATCAATTCTTACTAGAAATTCTGAGCAAATACAGAAGCAGTTGACAAAAATGTTGTTTCCTGGTCTTCTCTTAGATGATGTCTATGATGATAAATATAAAATGTTCTAATGGCAGAAGAAATATCTTTGTGTTTTAAGTCATATACATGTAGATGCACATAANTTATTTTTTTCCATAGATCATCTGTCTGCATAGAAATTTAGGGCATTCTTACTTAATGGTACATAAGCATTAATCAATACTAAGTGAAAACAAACAAGTTATATATATCTTTGCACTCCCTATTACTTAATATCAGATAATCAATTCTTACTAGAAATTCTGAGCAAATACAGAAGCAGTTGACAAAAATGTTGTTTCCTGGTCTTCTCTTAGATGATGTCTATGATGATAAATATAAAATGTTCTAATGACAGAAGAAATATCTTTGTGTTTTAAGTCATATACATTTAGATGCACATACGAATAAATAACAAAACAAGAGGGACAGGGAAGAGGTGTCACAAATAACTCAGTCTAGGACACAACCTGAAAATGTCTATTTATAAAAATTTATAAGCAATAAAAATAAAGTTAAATTGCTTTTAATGTAAAATTTAGGATTTAGCTCTCTATATGTCTACATAGTTGGCGTTGTTTCTGCTCTATTGGGTAACTTCTTTTATGGAATTTATTGTTACGTTAATATCTTCTATCACCTCTTGTATGATTGTGTATATACTAGGCCATGGTAATATTCTTCTAAATAACTAAGGACCTTGAGCATCTTTTTGCTCATATGTGCTAAATATGAGCAAATAGACTAAATCATGAAAATTGTAGTAATTTTACAATGCTATAGGAAGATAATGAACCACATATTTCTTTAAAAGCAGTCTTTCTTTGGTTTTTGATAGAGCAGAGAATCCTAATGGACAGGCAAGACAAATTATTTAATGTGTGAAATACTCATACACCTGTTGAAAGGATAACACATCAAATGTGAATATGTCTTCTCTAGCTATCTACATTATCTGCAAGAGGAAATCTTGGCAAGGTGTAAAATGCAATAGACATCTGCAGTCTATTTGTAATGAGCATATTTCTTTCAAAGAGAAATGTAAATGTAAAATGCAAGAGGCTTACCGAGGAATCATCTCATGCTTTCCTTGAGCCCCTCAGGGTGTCTGTAAGTGATGTTCTCATCTAGTGTGGAGAATCACCTATGCAGATCTGCCAAGGTGGTCCTTGTTGGCAACCTAAAACCAGCCAACCATTTGTCTTGCGCTCGGTAGTGATCATCTTGGCAGAATAGAGCTTCTTTCGGTCTCATAGTTTCTATTCACACCAACACTCTTTTTTCTTGGTAAACTCTTCATTGTTAAAAGTTCAAACAGTAGGGGCGCCTGGGTGGCAGAGTGGTTAAGCATCTGCCTTCAGCTCGGGGCGTGATCCTGGCGTTATGGGATCGAGCCCCACATCAGTCTCCTCCGCTATGAGCCTGCTTCTTCCTCTCCCGCTCCCCCTGCTTGTGTTCCCTCTCTCGCTGGCTGTGTCTATCTCTGTAGAATAAATAAATAAAAATCTTAAAAAAAAAAAACAAAAACAATTCAAACAGTAATCCCTTCCCCTGTCCCCATACACAAGGAAGAATCAACCTTTNTCTCCCACTCCCCCTGCTTGTGTTCCCTCTCTCGCTGGCTGTGTCTATCTCTGTCGAATAAATAAATAAAAATCTTAAAAAAAAAAAAAACAATTCAAACAGTAATCCCTTCCCCTGTCCCCATACACAAGGAAGAATCAACCTTCGCCATGGCATCTTCTCTGTACTTCCTCTGTTTCCTGGGAGAGTAGAGCGTAGAATTTGGGTTAGGACACAGTTCTCATGCTTTTGAAACTACTGCTTTACTCATCTGTACTCTCCTCATTAGAATGCAAGGAAATGGTCTTATTAATTTTGATTTCTAGAACCTTGTCCTGGGCTTGGTTCATAGGAAGCACTCAATAATTCGATAAATTTCGACTTTTAATTCTCACAACTAGCCATGTGAATTAGACACCATATTCCTCATTTTACAAGAGTAAACCTAGATTCACANGGACACAGTTCTCATGCTTTTGAAACTACTGCTTTACTCATCTGTACTCTCCTCATTAGAATGCAAGGAAATAGTCTTATTAATTTTGATTCCTAGAACCTTGTCCTGGGCTTGGTTCATAGGAAGCACTCAATAATTCGATAAATTTCAACTTTTAATTCTCACAACTAGCCATGTGAATTAGACACCATATTCCTCATTTTACAAAAGAGTAAACCTCNAGAGTAAACCTAGATTCACATGATTTAAGTGGTGTGTCCAATACCATTAGTGTAACTGAGCCTGAAAATAATTCTTTGGTTCTCACTGACAAGATCTAGAATCCAGAGAATAATTCTAGAATTAAAGAACAATGAAAAACCCTTCAATGTGTTTTAAAGTGAGAAATGGATACCAAAGTATGTTTGTTTTCATTATGAATTTTTTGAGAAATGTGTTCTTCCTATATATAGTTGGTAGGAAAGTCAAAATTTATGAAATAGGCACCTGAGATACATCATTGTCTATTATTTGTTCTTTAAGAGAACTGACCTATAACACTGGAGCAAAAATACATTTTAAGAAATTCTGTAATTCAAAGCATTTTGTACTTAAGTCAAACTCATAGAATTTTACATCAGCAAAGGATTTGCTCATTTCTGATGTGTTCTTTCATATATTAATTCAGTACACGTTTCCTGCTCACGTATGCTAAGCACTGACTCTTTGCTTAATCTTACCTTAGTCTTACACTTGTTGAAATATTGTCCCATATCATATATTTCCAGTTCAAACATAGAATTAATATTCTTGGTGATTTTTGATGGTTTTTTAACCTTAGGTTTTGTTTATTTTGCAACAGGACTTCTAATTTAAGNCATATCATATATTTCCAGTTCAAACATAGAATTAATATTCTTGGTGATTTTTGATGGTTTTTTAACCTTAGGCTTTGTTTATTTTGCAACAGGACTTCTAATTTAATGCAATATATGTTCAACCAGGGCTATGCATTCCTCTTGTTTTATGAATTGTCATCATTTATACAAGGCTTTCCCCTCTTCTAGGGAATTATAGAGTGTTTTGTGATTGTCATTGTTTTGATTTAGAATTATAATATAAGGACATATATTTAGTATATAGTTTTATATTTGAGCAAAATCACAAGTATATCAATATTGCCAGGACAGTTTCCCAACAAGGCTGTGATTTCTGAGTATTTGCCCTCTAACTTCAAGAACACAACAAAATTTAATTTAAGGATTTAAAATCTAAGCGGGATTGGTGCTGCTTCATCAGGGGTGCGTTGGGTGGTTTATAAACCGAACACCAGAATGGCTAAAAGAAAGCTTCTCCCGGAGCCCATTAACCTTCAAGAAGCCTTAGCTTTTCTTTTCTGACGCAAGTGAAGTGAACAGGATTTTAATAAAAGTCCTGCAGCAGATATACCTGAAGGGTCAGAGCTCATGATAAACCTGCCAACACTGCAACTTTAAGAAAACATCCTGACGACCTTTAATAACACTGGGTCTGCCAGTGCTCACTGTGGAAGATCTGTATTTTAAAATCCCACTTGAGAAACCGATCCCCCATTTGACAGGATCATGGTCTTTGATCTTATTTTTGGTGTGCAAGAGTTGACTGTGTGCCCTGTAGAAGCTGGCCTTTTGTGTGGCTCTGGTGACCTCAGGAGATATTTTTCTGTAGTGATAGATATGTATTCCTGTCCTCAACGTTGACGTTCTGATTACCTATCTCATTAATACTGAGTGCTCTTCATCTTCTAAAAATAGAAGGAGCTTACTACACAGAAGTAGACTTGGTTCATGTAAGCTTCTGCTCCAGGCTTTTTCATTTTTGTCTCTTAATCTCTCTTCAACCCTTTATAAGCTGTATAATCCCTTTAATTGGGAATCGGTAATATACAACAATAATTTCAGTATCTCTGTGTGCACTAATAGAACAAAAGTGAAATTATCACTGTAAACTTGTCAGGTATTATAATTCCCATTTAATAGTGAGTAACCAAGGACTTTAAAAAATTAAGTCGTTTGCTCAGGTTATACATGTAAAAATTAACAATGCCAGAATTCACTGTTTTCAGATAATTCAGTCTCAAAAACTCATGCTATTTACAGTCTCTAAGACATATATCTCCATTTCTGTCCCCATCATCTTAGTTTAAATCAATTTAAATGAACAAATAGCTTTTGCTTGAATAAAACCATGGGTAAAAAAGAAAAAGCTTGATTTCAACTATTTCAGAGCGTAGAAATAGAGGACAACTTCCATATGCATTTTATGAAGTAATTTCAACAATGGCAACTCTGACAAAGGATTTTTATCAAAACAAAGCCAAAAAAAACCCCAAAACCCCCATCTCAGACCACTCTCACCTATGGGCATCAATGCAAACATCTTAAATAAAATAAGATTAAACAGAATTCAGCAACACATTTTTAAAAATATTATATCATGAACACATGAGGATTCTTCCATACATGCAAAATGATTCACCAGTAGGAAGTCTAGTGATATAAGTCATCATATAAATAAAACCAATGAGAAAACAGTTCCCAGGGATGTTGAAAAAGAATTTGACAAAATTCAATACCAGTTTTTAAAAATAAAAGCAAAAACAGAAAGATCATTGTTAAATAGGAATTGATGAACACTTCTTTAACATGATTTTATGTTAGTGTGTCTGTCTATATCTATACCCAAATCTATATTTCTGTCTCCAAAAGCCAGCATTCAGCTAGCATCCACCATAAAGGACAACACTAGAGGCATTCCCACCAGATCAAGGTGATGCTGCCCACTATTTTTACTATGACTTAACTTTCTATTGGAGATAGATAGCAAAGAAAGCAGTTAGAGGTATACAACTTGAAAAGAAAGAGATAAAACTACCTCTGTTTTTAGATGATATGATTATCTGAGAAACTGAGAAAAATCAATGTAACAACTACTAGATACAAGAGATAATTTAATAAAACAGCAGGGCGTAACTTTAACATAGAGAAATCAATAGCCTATATATAATTAAATAAAAGCAGGTTTGAAGATGTAATAAAAGGGAAGAAAAAACTCCTTACCTCAATTTCAGATAATAACAGTTTCCAGTATTTTTTCTTTCCATTTGGAAGATAGGGCAAGTGTGGTATGTGCAGAGAATAGTGAGAAGTTCTTGTGTTTCTGTAGAAGGGGAAAGGGGCAAAATCCAATGGCGGATCCTGTAGGTGGTTCTTATGAAGATTTGGGAGTGGGGTGGGGGATGGGCAAAATAGATACAAGGGTTTAAGAGGTACAAACTTCCACTTACAAAATATAAGTCATGGAGATGAAAAGTACAGCATAGGAAATATGGTCAATAATATTATGATAACTTTGTAGGGTGACAAGGGTAGCAAAACTTTATTGTGGTGAGCACTGAGTAATGTATAGACTTGTGGAATCACATATATAACATTATATGTTAATTATACTTCAAAGAAAATAAATAAATAAAAAGATTGAGGTCAAAATAGAAGTGGTGCTTTAAAAAAATTAATCACAGGAAAACAGCAGGTAGGATGTGATGAGAACCTGAAAAGATGAAGCAGTGGTATAAATGGTTCTACATAAGTAGGACAAATGTTATAGACATTTAAAAGGATGTACAATCTCTCTCTCTATCTCTCTCTCTTTTAGAGAGAGAGAGAGGGAGGCGGGAAAGGCAGAGGGAGAGAGAGTATCTCAAGCAGGCTCCATACTCAGCGTGGAGCCCTACTCAGGGCTAAATCTCACAACTCTGAGATCATGACCTGAGCTGAAATCAAAAGTCAGATGCTTAACCAACTAACCCACCCAGGCACCCCAAAAAGGATGTACAGTCTTGATGGTTGGAATCAGACATTTCTAGAGGGCAGTGGCTTAATTGAGCAAGTGGGAGAATTGACCAGAAGGTTTGTAGAATTGTTTGGGGATGAGAATGGAGACATCAGTCAAAGCAGTGCTGTGGAGTCTGTGGTCAGTAATTATTACACCAAAGTTTCCTATCTGACCTGTAGGTTTTCTCAGCCACTCATGAGTTGAAAGGTAGACATTAAGGCTCGCCAGACATCATCAAGAATGCCCCTTGTTCTGCTTCAACCACGCCCCTCCTTCGGTCCTGTTGGTTTCTCTTCTCAGCCAGGGATTCTCCACCCGCCGTATCCCTCAGCCTTGACCACCTGAGCAAATGCCACATCATCGGAAAAGCCCACCTCTTACTGTTTTATATTCCCCAGACCTTGGTTTTTTACCTGACATACATTTAGTTATTTATTGTCTGTCTTCTCCCAATAGAGATACCTTCATGATAGCAGAGGAATGTTTTTCTGTTTTCTTTCTTTTCCTTCATTATTGTATTCCCAGAACCCAAAACTATAGCTGCCATATCCTGGGCAGCCGGTAATATTAGTTGAATTAATAAATGACCAAAATGAGTGACTGAGAAATTTCTGGTAATAGTATCCTACAGAACTCTTGCAATCATATCTTATTTCATAATCAAGACGATTTTGAGAAAGGAGGAAAGCCTTGGAGAATTTTTCTTAAAAAAACTCTGTAAGGTCAGACTTCCGGAGGTTTGAAATACCTTGGCTTTTAGCACAAAGTCTGTCTTCTCAGGAGACAGTTTTGCTCTGTCATTTTAATTGATACCAAAGCATACCTGCATGTATACATATATGCATGCATACATAAATTGTTACAAATTCTGTACTTACTCTCTTCTGCTCCATTTTAATTGACAGAAAATCTATTTGTTTCATTTAAAATTGCTTTTTATGTAGGAAATCTCCTTCCCCTGGACTTCTTTCTTATAGAGAGTAGAGATATAAAAGAATATCACAATACATTTTTAAAGAATTAAAAAAACGTACTGTTTAGTCCTTGCAAGTAGTTTGTTTCTTGCATAAGCAAGGAGGACTCTTATTTATAGAATATATATTTTTAAAAGATCCTTAGTTATCTAAGATTCTGGGTCCCTGTGAATTATAAACCAAAAAAACCCAGATAAATAAATAAATAAATAAATAAATAAATAACCCAGATAAATGATTATACACAGATAAATAAACACATTCATGAATAAATAAGCAATATCTATGCTACATAGATTTTTTTAAAAAGAAGGAAAGGAAAGTATATTCTGACTATCCTTGATTCCTGAGGTCACTCGTTTTCTAAGAGGGAAGCAGTTATTTGTTTGTTTGCTACATTTTGGCCACATCTTCAGCCCTTCTTCAGGCCTTTCTCTTTGTCTTGCATTATTTCTTCTTTTAGGAAATTTTCGGACCTGCCTTTGTAAAACCTCAAAGCTCTCCGTGGTTTTATTATTATTTTTTCATTCTATAGAAGAGTTCGTTAGTTCATTAAACTTTTAATAATGGTGATAATAGTTAACAACTGATGTATACTTCATATTAATATTACCAGAAATCACGGGGCACCTGGGTGGCTCAGTCGGTTAGACGTCTGCCTTCAGCTCGGGTCATGATCTCAGGATCCTGGGATCGAGCCCCACATTGGCCTCCCTGCTCAGCTGGGAGTCTGCTTCTCCCCCTCCCTCTGCCTGCTGCTCTGCCTGCTTGTGCGCTCTCTCTTTCTCTGTCAAGTAAATAAATAAAATCTTTAAAAAGTAAAACACTACCAGAAATCAAGATTTAAACAATTTTTAAGTTGCTGCATACGTGAAGAATCATGATTTTTTCCTATTTGCCACTGTATTATGATTTATTCTACCCACAATATTACTCTTTTTTAAAAGATTTTATTTATTTATGTATTTGGGGGGGGAGGGAGCGAGCACAAGTAGGGGGAGAGGGAGAGAGAGAATCAGAGTCCCTGCTGAGCAGGGAACCCAACTCGGGACTCCATCCCAGGGTCCTGGGATCACCTGAGCCGAAGGCAGACACTTAAGTGATTAAGCCACCCAGACACCCTGAATATTACTCTTAAGTAGTGCTGTCCAGTTTGTCCAGAATATTCTGCAGTGATGGAGATGCTTTATATTTGCACTGTCTGGTATGGTAGCCATTAGCTACATGTGGCTACTGAGCACTGAAATAGGGCTAGCACAACTGCAGAATTGGATTTTTAATTTTATTTAACCGTAGTAAATTTATAGCATTCACATTAAGCTAGTGGCTGCCGTACCGAAAGGCATAGCTCTGGTTTGTCCCATTTCTGCATTTCTTCTTCTGTCCTCTCTCCATATTTCTGTATGAACACTGAGGAAACTGTCTTATACCTCTGATTCCATGATTGCCTTAGAAAAACAGCCCTCTACCTGTGGTAGACAGAATAATGATCCTTATAATGACATCCTGATGAACCTGTGAACATGTCACCCTACATAATAAAGGGACTTTGCAGGTGTGAATAAATTAAGGATTTTGAGAGGGAGAGATGATCCTGGCTTATCTGAGTATGCCCAGTGTGATCACTAGTGGTGTTCTCAGAGGGAAGCCACAGAGTTAGAGCTGGAGTGAAGATATAAGAACAGTAAGGACAGAAGCATCTATTGGGGGCCGGGGGGGGGCTATGCTGCTGGCTTTGAAGCTGGAGGAAGTGAGCCAAGGCAGGTTGGCGGCCTTGGAGCCTGAAAGAGCAAAGAAATGAATTCTCCCCTGGAACCTCCAAAAGGAAGGCATCCCTGGGGACACATTTTAAACTTTGGACCTCCAGAACTGTACAATAATAAATTTGTGTTGCTTTAAGCCATTATGTGTGTGGCAACTTGTTAGAACAGCAATGGGAAACGACCAGGCTACCCTAGCAAACCCCGTATGGCCAGTACTCGGGTCTGCGGTGATGCTCCCCAGAGGGGCTGGGACTCGGTTGTATATGCCCAGCGTAAGTACAAGTGCACATGTGTTTTATAACACCGACGTCCCGGGTAGCTTCTGAGACCTGGGCCTCTGAAGCGAAAGGATGCTTGTGAGTAAAATACCCCTGTCACTTCCCTCCTGCAGTGAGCAGGCACCTCCTCATGCGTGTGTGGTCTTGTGTGAAGGCACCGAAGCAACACAACGGCCCCCTCTCCCCCCACCTCCCACCCGACTGTGGCTGCATCCGTGAGTAGATGCAGAACGGCTGTTTTACTCATGTTGGTTTGTCTTGTTTTACAGTTTGGTTTAAACTTTCCTTTAAACCAACTTTAATTTTGAAGTTAATCATTTTGAAATTGAGCTCTGAGTGCATCTAGGTCCGCTGCACCCCACCAGAGAAGGACCACTGTCCTTACTTTCTCGTAAAGGCCCTTTGTTTTTGGTTTTGGTTTTGCAGTGTGACTCCCTACATGAGTTCCGCCTAAGAGAAAATTGGCATTAACCGTGAGGTGCTACCTAAAGCATCTGTCAGTGAAACTGGGTGTACATGGGGCTGTGGAATGGAATTTCACCTCATTGTTCTATGTCTGGTTAGGGCAGCCAAGCAGAAATTTTGATTTTTTACTTAGTCAATTGCCAGGCTGAATACATTGACTTATTACTCTGGGAGTAGAATTCTTGTTTGTTTAGTTTTTTGTGTGTTTTTTTTTTCATGGTGGGAGGGATTTCTATTATGATGATATATCCTGAGTTAACCTCAATCGTGACAAACCAGAAATGAATTTCTAGATGTAAACAGAAGGGAAATGCTAAAGGTTTGTGCCTGCTTTTCAATATACAAATAGAGATGGAAACTTGCTACTCCACTTGAAAAGGAAATGTTTGTGAGATCTGTTTTGCAGTAGTGACAAAAATAATCAACACTAAAAAAGATTAAATGCTCAGCAGTAAACTCAAGTTTAGACTTGAGTAATTAGGTTTGGGAATACATTTTTGCTACTGAGGCATAAGCCCTTAAAAACCCACAGTTTATTAATTATCTGAAACAGTGAGAAAAACTCCAGTGTTTCTACATAAACATAATGTCATAACATCTTAGAATAAAGTACAATCAAAAACCTTTAACCAGAAGCAAATTATAGCCTATCAGTTTTTCTATAGGGCAATCAGACCACTCTTAAGTAAGATAATAAATCTGTAGAAATGAGCTGTTTGTAATTAAAATGAAGCATGCCAAATTATTTCATGACCATTTATAAAGTCAAGTGCCTGTTAATAAAAACAGATTTTCATTGTTATTACTTTCTTTAAAATTATTTCCACTCAAGATGAATTATTTTCTTGAAAGTAGACCAGCTTTGGGGGATTCTGAAATTTAATTATTCTGGGTTTGAAAAAAACTGTAAATGTCTCCATAATTTCCGCTCCACTCTGTATTTGAAATGTTGATTGAGGTTCTTATTGGCTCCAAATATATGAGTTGAATAATCGTAATTAGTGAGTGACTTGTTTTTTGCCTTATTATATATTTTTTCTATTTCTAGTGAATTGAAGAATAGAAGAATGAGTTTATTTTGTATCTAAAGTTCAACTTTATAGTGTTCTAAAAAATAACTTTATGATATCGATCATAGAATAGTGATCACAATATCAATATAGCCCTACTGTCAAATCATTGTGCTATCTTCATTTCTGAACTTAAAACTAGATTAAAGAAGTACCTAATTAGGAAATGACATCATGTAAGTGAGTGGAGAGTTAACTACCAGGAATGAGAACAACATAACATCTGCCCAATATTTAATAACATTATTAGTCATAATGTAAAAATAATTAAAGTACTTTTACCTCTCTTCAGCTTTGCTCTTTAAGTTCTAGCCATGATAGATTCCTGCTATGCATAATTTACCAGGCTGTTAAAAACCTTCATACCTACTCTTGCCCACCGTGTTTTCACATCTGAGTTCCTTCTTAGATTTTTAACTCTTACCCACCCCGTAAACACCTCAAGCACCATGTCCAATGAGCTTCCGTGATGACTAGCTGCCCCATCACTGCCATAGCATCATATGCATAACTAACTACCTGCATCTCCTGGAGTATTTCGTTCATGTTTCTACAGTAACACTACACTGTGTTGATTTTACCTATTCCTTTAGAATCCCCAGCACTTCATACACAGCACGGAACATAATAGGTGCTCAAAAAGTTTTCTTGCCGTTTACAAACAAGGCATAAAGTATTGTCCACTTCTCATTAGTTATTTCTGCAGTTTACCTTAGAAGACATCTTCTCTGGAAAACATTTCATTTTCCAACCCCTGATAACATTAGTCAATTTACTCATACTGCTGATTTCATTTTTTGGGTAAAAAGCAAATTCTCAAATAGAGCCCTAAAGATAACATCCTCAACTCTACACAAAGACAAATAGGACAATCTTCAGCATTTCATTTTGGAACAAAATCAAATTACTGAGATAGTTGTTCTACACCATGCTACCCAGAATTTGTAGAAATGAGTTAAAGCCTTAAGTAAGAATAATGTTGAAATGATTTATTTCTGTATTCTTACTTAGCCAAGTATTACTATATATAGCGATAATAGTGGGTAATCAACTGGAGACTGTCTTGTAGTAAACATATCAAAGAGAGAAGTAACAGCAAAGAACATATTTATTTTGGAAGTGCTAATTATACAAAAAATTATAAGAAGATTATATTTGAATTACACATTGTTAAACAATCTTTACTAGGACAAGGTATTAGACTATGATGAAAAAACTATTTATTGACATATATGAGATCAGATTTGAGCACTGGGATCCTTGATCTCTTTTTAATATAAAGGGAAACAAGTCTGAACACTGGAAGACAATGAATAAAGACATTAATCTGAGAGTTTTTATGTCTGGCAAAAACAAGTTGTGAGACCTTTGGAAAATTGTTCAGTATGTTTGGCCGTGATTATATGCATCTCCAAAGGCAGTGTTAGGAACAGGGAGTTTTCTTTTTTCTTTTCTTTTCTTTCCTTTCCTTTTCTTTTCTTTTTTCTTTTCTTTTCTTTTCTTTTCTTTTCTTTTCTTTTCTTTTCTTTTCTTTGCATTTTAACTTTTTACAACCTGAAAGTTCTTTGATTTTATTCGTTCTGGGACATGTATGATAGATAAGGAGAAATTCTTTGTGTGATTTTCTTCAATTCAGTAATTTGTCAGCATGTATTTATTGAAGACCTACTGTGTTTTAGGAGCTGATCCAAGTCTTATAGAGACAGCTGACCTAAAAAACTGTGTTACAGTAAAATAATGGTGGGTAAAACAAAATCATGTGTCATGGGACTGTTAACCCAGAATCCTCTGGCCTCTTAAAGGATAATTGCCTGCCTTCCTGCAAACATTTTCAAATTCCCCATCCCATTAGCACATGTCTCCTTTCTTTGCTCCTTAGAGAACCAAAATTTGCATACAGCCTTTTAACAAACAATACCTGTCACAAATTGCCCCGACACAACAATTTCCAGCCAACTCAGTTTACCAAACCCTGCCTTCCACAGACACTAGCATGTTTTCTAGAAAAAATAATAAGTTAAACAGTGAGGATAACAAAATCGTAGCAATTTTTAAATCAGCTACTACATGATTTGTTTTGAAACAGCTGTAAAAATAATGTCAGAGATATTCATTACATTGTCTTCCTTGTACAAATACAAATACAAAAAAAAAAAAAAATCTCCGTAAACATAGTATACCTATTTGGACTCTGTGTTGGGGGAAAAAAAAAAAAAAAAGAAGAAGAAGAAGGAAAAAGAAAAAGAAAAAAGAAAAGTGAAAGAGCCAGACATTGGAAAAAAAATGTGTCCAGACACTCAAGTGGTTTAAAGACAATGAATGCATGTTGTTTGTTTTGACTGTTTATTTCTTAAGAAGTAAGAATTATTATTTATGTGTATGTTACATACTTCCCAAAGGTCTCTAGTTTGCAACTATGATTCTCCTTTGTAACTTAGGACAATTATATAGTTATAAAAAGTACTGGTCAAGCATCTGTGCCCAAGGTCCAACTATGCCATAACTATGCTCTGTGACCTTGGGCTCACCAATTTCACTCAGTTTCCAGTTTTTAGTTTCTTCATCGGTTAAACAAGAGGATTAAATGAGGAGCTCAGTTATTCTTTCTAGCTCTAAACTTTTACCATTCTATTTCAGTGTTTTTGAATTTTCTTTGAACCCAGAAGTAAACAGATGTGAATTTCAGAATTAAACAAAAAGCTAAAACAAACAAAACAACCACAACAAAAACCCAGCAAAAAATATGTACATGTATTATGATCATTTCATGTCATCATAATATTAATAGGTTATTAATTTAAGGTTTGGAGCAAAAATTAAAAGATCTTCAACACTGTTAGTGGAAATTGATGCAATGTTTTATTTTTGAGGCTGCAGTAATACTCCTCCCCTAGTATGTATTTCATTTGAGGTTTTTTGCTATCTACTTACAGTGTTGACAGCAGTCCCTCCTAAAGACAATGTATACATGGACAGTTTACTCTTGTAGGGAGATTTAAGTTCGGTTCTAGATCTAAGTTCGGTTCTAGACAGCAGTCCCTCCTAAAGACAATGTATACATGGACAGTTTACTCTTGTAGGGAGATTTAAGTTCGGTTCTAGATTTAAGTTCGGTTCTAGACTTCTTTTTTTTTTTTTAAAGATTTTATTTATTTATTCATTCGACAGAGATAGAGACAGCCAGAGAGAGAGGGAACACAGCAGGGGGAGTGGGAGAGGAAGAAGCAGGCTCATAGCAGAAGAGCCTGATGTGGGACTCGATCCCAGAACGCCGGGATCACGCCCTGAGCCGAAGGCAGACGCTTAACCGCTGTGCCACCCAGGCGCCCCCGGTTCTAGACTTCTGACTTAAAAAAATTAAAACCTATATGCATGGTACTAAATTGTTCAGCTCAAGTATAAAACAATGGGTTTATTACCAGTGTTTGAACAGATTCTAATCCTTATCGCTGTATCATTTTAAAATTTATCAGATCCTCTGGTTTGACAGGGTTAGTTCTAGTTTTCAAAGTCTTGGACCAGATGTCTGTGTGTCTTAGGGATACCCCGGGTATTCTATAGTCCAAAGCCAGGGGAGTCTTCATTTAACAAATTATGTAATCATGGAATCTCTTCCTTCATTCCGTTCGTCATTGTTTACTGCAGTTTTCTTCTTTAGAAGGAGGCTTGAGGCAAACCTTACTGAGTCTCCTGGATACAAAGTCCATGTTGAATAGGCATTTTTTTCAGTTGCTTTATTTGAGTAGAAGTGACACAATTAGTTTCAGGTGTACAACCTAGTGATTCAGCAGCTTCTCTATACTGTATGCTATGTTCACAGGCGGAGCTCCCATCTGTCACCATGCAACGCTATTACAATACTGTTGACTATACTCCCTGTGCTGTACCTTTCATCCCATGATTTATTCACTCTGCCACTGGAAGCACTCCCCTTCACCCATTTTGCTCACTACCCACCCCCCTTCCCTCTGACAACCATCAGGTTGTTCTCTGTATTTATAGGTCTGATTCTGCTTTTCATTTGTTTGTTTTGAATATACATTTTTAAAAAGTTAATATGTAGCTTGCACATGTGTGTGCACGTGTGGGTGTGTGTGTAGCATAGTGAAAACATTGCCATACTGGTATCTGAAGAGCAAGGATCTATTAATTATACATTTCTGCCTTGGGTGAATATTTTTTTCTTTAAGTCAACATATTCTACATTGGCTTTTAGAAGCTATTTGTGCCTCTCTATTTTTTAGAATACTGTGGTTTCATCATGTATGATATTTTTTATACCTGACTACACTGAAAAATAGGACATTTTAAATGTTCTTCATTAGTGAATATTTGAGAGATTAGAATGCAATGATGCCTATCCAAAGGGGGTGGTCAGTCTGATTTCAAAGTTGTAAGAAGTGGTGACCCAATTAAAAAGACATTGCACTTTAAATATTAAATGTTTTGTGCAAATTTTCCAATTTGTTAAACATATCATTTTTTTAAAATAATGAAATTGCATGTGGAACTTTGGAAGCACAAACTGTAAAATAATTTTACTATTGGTCTCATGGTAATTTTGTTAATAAGATCACTTCCTTTAAAAAATTTCATCATCTTAATCTAATAAAAATATAATTTTATAGTATCCTATAAAAGTTACTCATACTGTACTTTCTTAATAAAAGAAACCTATAAATTTATGGAGTTTCATTCTTATATTAACCATTATTTTATTATTTTTCTGATATTTATTGATTTTGGTATTTCTTGATATGGATTAACTTGTCAAAATACTGTCTTTGCTTGACTACTGGGTTTTGCCAAGTTTGGGCTTGCTGTTCTAATAGCTATATCAATTTACGAAGACTTCACTCATTTTTCAGATTAAAGGGCTTATGTTAGATGTGTGTTTCCTTCAACTACAAATAAGATAGCATTCTGGTAGAGGTGGAAATTATGTAAAGCTGTTGGTCAGGCAGTTTGACTTATTGTATAATGGTATTATGTTTATATGATAGATTTGAGAGAAATGGACCAGCTAATCCAAAACTCACTTAGAGTGCAGCAGTCTGAGACAGTCTCTGTTTCTGCATTCATACACTAGCAAAATGGTACTGCAAGCCGTTTCCAAATACCTAAGTGGACTGATAATTCACTTACTCAAAATTCATTCAATAATTATTTATTGAGCCTATACTCAATGCCAGAAAGAATTCTAGGCAATGGATAGAGAGTGGTAAGCACACATAGTCCCTGCCATCATGGAAAGCAGAGTTCAAAGAGAAGCCTGACAACAAAGAAACTAATAGGTATATAATTAGAACTTGTGATATATCAAAAAGAGAGCAAAAAATGGTCGTGGACATGAGCATGGTGACTTATTGGAAATGTGTGTGTGAAGGCACGAGGGAAAGAGAATGACGCAATGGTGAAGTGAAAGGAAGGCAGGTGTCATGAGAAGATGGCGGGAGGAAGAGGAGCACAGATCGTGGCCACAGGGAAGCAGGCAGAGCGGCTCGTGTAGAGGCAGACAGGAGTTGCAGCTTTTCCCAGAAGTGATGAGAGTCCATCAAAAGGCTTTAAACGGCAGTGTGACACAATGTTAAAGTTCACTCTGGCATTTTGTTGATAATAGTTTAAAGCAAGGCAAGCATACAAGGGGAAGATGAGTAGGGAAACCCTGTAATCCAGGGAAAAGTGATGGTGGTTGAGAAGAGTAGGCAGAAGCACAGAAAGTGGACACATTGGAGGCAAGTTTTCGAATTTTAATTCACAAAGCTTTGCTGATGTTTGTTGTAGGAGCGAAGGAAAGGGGGATGTAAAGAATAACTTCCGATTTTCTGAGATGAGCGACCCGATAGATGGTGGCGCCATTAACTGAGATGAGATTGAACAGGAGAGTAAGAAGGTTAGGGAGTAAACTCACTCCCTTTGTGATGCCTCTGGTACATCCAAGTGGATATGTCAAGAAGCAGTTAGATACGCACGTCTGCCACTCTCAGTGGAAGACTGAACCAGTGAAAGAAGCCTGGAGCCATCCTAGACAGAACCAAGGACTGAACCCTGAGAACTTCAACACTTCACAGGTAGGGCAGTTCAGGTGGGGACAGCAAACAGTTGAGTTAGATAGTCCAGGGCTGGAATGTTATTCAGAAAGCAGACTGCTTAAAATTTTCCTTTGTCATCCTCCTGTGTTCAGAGATGCCTGTTCCAGGTCTCACCATCATAGGTTCATTTTAGGAATGAGGCCAGGAGTGACCGAAAAGCAAGAGTAGTGCATGTCTTTTACCTTTCAGGGCTTAGCCCAGACAATGCACTTCCATGGAGCTTAGTCTCACCTCCCCTCCCATTAAATGAGCCTGGAAAATGGTGTCTTTAGCTGGGTGGCTCTATGTCAAGACAGAAATTCCTGTTGCTATAAAAGAAGAAGATCACAGATTTNTTGTCATCCTCCTGTGTTCAGAGATGCCTGTTCCAGGTCTCACCATCATAGGTTCATTTTAGGAATGAGGCCGGGAGTGACCGAAAAGCAAGAGTAGTGCATGTCTTTTGCCTTTCAGGGCTTAGCCTAGACAATGTACTTCCATGGAGCTTAGTCTCACCTCCCCTCCCATTAAATGAGCCTGGGTGGCTCTATGTCAAGACAGAAATTCCTGTTGCTATAAAAGAAGAAGATCACAGGTTTGGGGGGAACAATGTGCAGTAGGTTAATGACTTCATTAGGAAGCCTGATTCTTTACTTTTTTTCCCTCGGAGACTGGGATAGCTTCCCTTCTAGAAGCAGATGGCCACATGAAGGAGAGAGGATACCGGAGCAAAATAAGAGTTGTGATAGGAAGGAAGAAAGGGGAAAGGGCTGTTGACCACACACCCACAACTTTCTGCTGTAATCCTCAAGGTGGATGCAAGCTTTCTGCTCTGGCCAAACTCAACAATTCATTCATTATTCTGTGAATGCTTTTTGCACTTACTCATACTGGTGCAAGCCTTTGCTTTCGCTCTGCGTAGAAAGGTTCTTCTCTTTCTTTCAGGCTAACTTGAATCTGTGCTTCTTCCAAAGATTAACTTTTCCATAAATTTCAGTGTACTCATATAATAGTGATATATTATCCTAATTCTGTGCCAATATGTTTAATATCAGGCATAGAGGGAGACCTGACTTGCCAATTACATTTTGATGAATAAATACAATTTCTTGAGGATAAATTTGACTTTATTTTTTGTTTCTCCAGAGTTTGTTTTAGAATGTCTTGACTGATTAAAAAGAACTTACCATTATTTATCTAGGTTAAATACAGTTGGACCTGGAGACAGGTGAAGGAACTCATGTTCTTTGCAGGTCCCTCTCCTTCTGTGAACCTGTGATCCTTAAAAGATGTTTTATTCATAAAACAATGGGTAATACATTGTAATACTTTATTTCAAAGTAAATTAACAAAGTAAAATAAAGTGAACTCAGGTTTTATTACAATAGAAATGATTTTTAAGGTGTTTATATAGTAAGACTACAATTAATGATTGATATGGTTGTCTAGAAATGTGTAATTGTTGGAAAGATGCAGACCAAATACGCTTGATTATTCTTAATGGAAACTTTGGGCATAATGCAAAAGGTATAATAAATATCTCTGCATTTAAATATTTCCGTAAATAAATGCTTGTTGAGGTAGCAGCATCAATATAACACTAGGTTTCTGGTTGTACAACCATGACATTAAGTTATGTAGTAATGACATACTAAATTAGTTGCTGGAATTATGATTACTTCTCTATATAATTTCAGTTTGAACAGGAAAAATGTAAGGCAGTGATATATACTCCATGGAGAGTATGCCTTCAACTAAAATTGAAATCTAATTAGTGTGAAAATAAAAGTACTAAAATATTGTTGAGATCAATATTGATGGTAATGCAGAAGAAAACTCTGCCATGATTGTGGAAATAGCTCTGAGAGCCAGGGGTATGAAAAATAGCATTTAAGAAATCAAACTTTCTAAATGAATTTCTTGGCTTGATAAGCAAAAATAAAATTGGGAGCCAAGATGAAAGAAAAAAGATAAAATTCAAGAGGTAGTTTGTGATGGGATAGTAATTTATAAATCACTCCAAATAATTTTCCAGTAATTCACAAAATAACCTATACCTAACCTGAAGTTTTCTTTTCTAAACTTTAGAACAAGGCATATTTAATGAGCAGGTCTAAAATCTGTACTAATCTGAAAGTAGATTAAGTATCTCAGACTGGTCTCTGTGCAAAAAATAAGCGGATGGGAAATCTCAGCTGACTCAGACTAAGAAAATGGGACTGGATTTCAAGGTCAAATGAAACTGTCTTTATATTCATGATCGCTTTCTGTGAATTAGATGAGGTCTAAACTCAGGTGTTCTGAAATGATTACACCTACTAAATGGGATTAGGAGATTAGTATATTGTCACTCCGAGTGGAGAAGTGGCTGCATAGACCAAATTTGCCTTTCCTGCATGCTGAACAGCCCCCCTCCCCTGTGCCCTCCCTTCTGGGCTGTTTCTCCTCTCGGTGTCCTCATTCTTCTTTGAGCTGCTACCGCCAGAGCCGGAATGCTNCTTTGAGCTGCTACCGCCAGAGCTGGAGCCGGAACCTTGAGCTTAGTAATTCAAACTGAGGTTCCCTGACCAGCTGCAGGAGCAGCACTGGGGAACATGTTAGACTCACAGGATCTCAGACTCCACCCCAGACTGAAGAAATCAGAATCTCCATTTTAACCAGGTTTCAAGTGACTTTTATGCACATGAAAGTTTGAGAACTTTTGTGTACCAGTAGCTCGGGATAATAGTAACAGCAAGCTATTCAGAGAAATGCTCTACTGTTAATCATTATTGGGTATTGTGTGAATGTATTTCAGAGAAAGACTCTGGTTTTTATATAGAGTTCTACAGAACCAAATGTAGTTTTAAAGGAAACACAAAGATTTGATTTGAATTATATTTAAAACTCTCTATTTTAACTATTAAGCACTGTAGAGGGGAAAAAAATGAAAGCGCTTTCATAGTGTTTTGAAAACGACTGTTGCACTCAGTTATACTGTCAGAGTAACAGTCTTTAGATTTGAAAGAAAATTCCTTCTGCTGTCTCTGTTTAAGTAGTAGCCACAAAAGTGGGCTGTGACGAGCGAATGTGGTACCATTCACTGTTCTTATGTCCATGAATACCATTTTTCTCAACACTTTGCAATTAAAATCAAGTGTAGAAATAAAAGAGATACTCTGGGTGAAATAAAACTGCAACTGTCATCTATAACCCTGGACCGAATTGTTGCATCCATCCAAACAGCCACTCTGGCCGTAGTGTTTGGTTTTATATTAAGTAATTGTTATA
>NC_048218.1:204340910-204390668 GCF_002007445.2 Ailuropoda melanoleuca
TTGTGTTCTCTCTCTCACTGGCTGTCTCTATCTCTGTCAAATAAATAAATAAAATCTTTTAAAAAAAATAATAAAAAAAAATAAAAATACTAAATTTGTTTTAAATTTGAATACATGCTACTGGTTGAATAGTTGAGTTTTATTTTTGTTTTTTAAAGAGTAATAACCCCAACTATTAGAAATGTCCTAAGAGTATTTAGGTTTGGCCTTAGTGGCAATCTCTAAATGTGAAAGAGGGAAATTATCTCCTCCCTGGAGCTCATTCCTACCTGTTTGGTGTTCCACTTTTGTTTCTATAAACGTAGAATCATTCTTTTTAACATAGAAAGCCTAATCTCTTCTTGTCTTCTCTGAGTGAGGCCAAAATCTTGAAAATCAAGTGTGTGCATAAAGAGAGGTTAGAAGATCAGAGGGCATAATTAGAGAAAAGTTTCAGTGATATTATTTGGTTGTGAAAAATATTTATCTTGTAGCTTATTGAAGGGTATATGCTTCCAAATAAACTGAAAGATTTGATATACCTCCCATAGATTAGTTAAAAATTGGGAGGGAGGTTCTGGTTCAGCACATAATAATGGGAAAATATATAATATATGCCATTCAGTTTGATACAGAATGAACAATATTGCGTTTTTACTTAGTGACCACGCTCATAGCAAGAGCATTGAAGTAAAAAGAAGCCAGCTTCTGATGCTGTCTATGAGATTATCATGCTGTGCGCCTTTGTAGCAAGTCATTTATTTGACTTCTTTCAGACTTCCTTTATTCCTCTTACACTAAATGGCTACTGAGTTCTCTTATAGTTCTAAAAGCCAGTGAGCTGAGACTTCCAATTTGCTCATTCTGTGTTCTCTGGTCTTGAATTTTGTTAGCATTATTAAATACTTTACCTCATTATTCCCTGCAGAGGACCAAGGATCCCTTTTGGAAAAAGGAGTTATGGTAATTTTATAATGGCACTCCTTTAAAAAGGTAAAAAACAGCTAAGTAAAACATAGCATTTGGTGTAACTAAGTATTTCGTAGAGCTTCAAACATTACAATTGAGCTACTATTTCCACACATTTTCTGCTCTGGTCCTGGCTTGCTCAGGGTAAGATAGCTATTTCTCAGGAGACGTGATCATCGAGGCTAGATGCTAGAGTCCAAGATGGAACCAAGAAGCCCTTTTTTGATAGGTCACACTGGCTGAGTTTGAACTTGGCCTTGTCACTTGTAACCTTGGGCACTTAGCCTCTTGGAGCTTCAGGTTTTTCCTGTGTGCAATGGGTGCAGTGACCCTTGTAAAGCTGCCCTGAGATTAAATGAGGTGGCTTATGGAAGACACAGACAAGAGCTTTAGCACGTATTAGTAATCAGTAAATTTTCACCAATTCATGCCTTTCAGAACAAACATCCTTTGATCTGAACTTCTGTGCCAGTAATTGTCCACATCCCAGAATTTGTCACTTAATTTCATGCTGCCACTCGTTGTCACTTGTGTGGCAGATTGGGTTTGAAGTGAATGAATTCCATAGTTTTCTCTTTTTTCCAGAAGAATTGAAGAGAACTAAAAGTAATCTTGATGTGTCCTAGACCTTTATCTATCTGTTGGTTTGTTTATACATGGAGAATTTATTTTCAAATACATTTTCTGTAGGGTTCAGAAAGTTGTCATTTACAAACCACTCTCCCGAGGAGTCAGGTTGTCCCCCTTTGGATGAAGAAATGCCACAGGGAAGGCCAAAGTCTGATCTCAGGAAAGGGCAGGCCAGTTTTTGTTCTCCCAAACACTGAAGAGGTTAGTTTGTGACCAAATGATGCAAATACATTAAATTGTTGCAGATGTTCCATCTCGATCAATTTCTGACCAGTAACATATTGAAACTTAAAATCGTGTCGAAGAGGGTAGAATGATCATGTTGAATAGTTTATCTTTTGTTATATTGACTTACCTTCGTCCTCTTAAAAGTATAAGGATGTGTCTTTCTTGTGAGCAAAGCTTCATGTTTATAGTTACAGTCTTTTTTCTCTTCCTGATGCTGTTTAGACAATTGGTCTCCAAATTTACTTGCCAATACTTCAGATGCTCTTTAGGATCTAATTACCATCTCATGTTTTCCATGTGTGTTCCTTACACTTCATAATCATGGTGCTCACTTACATAAATTAAATGCAAAAAGCAATCCCTTATCTCCAGGCTTAGTAGACTTTTTTTTTTTTTTTCTCTCATGCTGCTGGAGCCTATCTTTGAGCTCAGTCATTCTGCATATGGTATCAGTCTCTTAATTGGAATTGCCCTAAAAATCCCTGGAATATTCTCAATAATATGAAAATTCGTGGCTGTCTTCACAAGCCAGAGGACATTTAACAGATATAAACCATGTTTTGGAGTGGAAATTTATAAGAATTCTTATTAAATACCAAATCTTCATTCTGAGAGAGAGTCTTTTTCCAAATTTTGTTATTAAAAAGAAAGATTTTCACCTTGCCCAGATAAATAGACATTACTGTTTCCAGAGGTAGTAAGAGGGGATAAACTGAATGATCTACACAGATCTCTTCGAATTTAAAAATTGTGTGATTTCTGAGTTCCTAGATACTAAGAAGGTACCGATGTTGCCACACAAATGCAAAACTAAAATTTTTACTAGCCAGTGTTAGAGGAAAAATTGAAATTGAAAAGGATGGTATTCTACATCCTTAGTCTGGAGCTATTACTCTGGGTGCATAGATTTGTAAACCATAAATTACACTGCACCTTATTACCGCACACTTGAAAAGTGCAGTGGATTTCAATAGTGCACACTATGTTATTTATAATCCATTATACTCATAAGTAATTGAATTCAAGGCATAATTTTTAAAAAGAAATTAATCCTACCTGCTTGTAGTCACACTAACCTAGAGCATAAGCACCTAGATTTATTGGCAGTAGGAGATTTGGTGCCTCCATCTGTTTGGAACAACTGCAGACTTAGGCATCAATGAAGACAACTTGGAATTTGAGCGTTGCAACCCTCCCACTCCCCAAAAAAGTGTTCGCTGTATAGAATCATGTCCTTACAGAATTGGAATCCATCTCTCAGCTGTAAATTCAACTGGCTTATAAGGACCTACTTAGAATGGCTATGTTTTTAATCTGGTTTTCTGCTATGCTTTTCCTCCCTTTCCCCCTTCTGGTCTCCTTGGCCTCCTTTCAGTTCTTCATGCATGCCCCGTACCCTCGCACTCTTCCCGCTCCCCAGCCATCATCACCACCACAGGACTTTTGCACATCCTCCCTCTCTGCTTTGTCTGGTACATTCCTACTCATCCTTCAAATCTCAGTTCAGTAGCCACCTCCTTAAGGAAGCTTTCTGTGACCCTGTAATTAGGTCAAATCCTCTTATTCTAATATACGTCTTAGCACTGGTGATGATTGTGATTTGGCATCTATTATTTGCGATTCCTTAATACTATCTGTCTCTTCCCCTGGACTATACTATCTGAGGGGAGACAGTGCCAGGTTCTGTTGACCATTTTATTCCCAGGGCCCGGCCAGCATGTATTATGTGCTCAGTGAATATGCACAGAATCAAACAGTGAATGAGTGGCAGGGAATGTAAAAAGCATCAGTAGCTTTTTAAAAACCAGTGTCCTTTATACAAATTGATGAAGATAATGAAGATATGAAGAGGGAATAAGCTAAAGGGACAAAAGGAAGATGAGAGGAGGGCAGATAATAGAAGGTGAGTTAGTGAAAGGCCGAGAGGGTAGTGATAGTAGTAACAACAGAAACAGCCACAAGAGGTCTAAAGTTCTAAGAAATTATATGGAGGAAGTCAGTATATGAGCGAACAAACCAGCGCATTTCCAATAATCATGAGGAAAACATTGGGCCGTGCATGTTAAGGCACATTCATCAAAGTGACTTGTGGTAATATGTAGTCAGAGTCTCAAAGTAAGTTCAACAACATGGTGTCTCAGGTAATGAAGTGCAGTCAGCTCGTGTACTGGCCAGTTGTATGAGCTATTCTAAAATAGGTATGGATATGTTCAAATATGGACAAGTAAATGACAAAGTTTAAACTTGACGCAGATTTGAAGAAGATGAACATAACCCTTGCATTTATCATGTAATATCAATGTATATTCTTGCTACAAGAAACTTACAGAGGGGGAAAGAACTCAGGATTTGAAATTCGATGTTCTGATGTCAGATTCTCAAATCCTCAGGCTGAACAGCCAACCTTCTTTTTCCATCAGCTGAGTTTTCTTAGCCGTAGGACAGAAACTCTCTCCCAAACCTATAAATCCTCTGTTTCCCCCAACTCTCTTACCATAGTAGTAGGAATTTCACTTACACCCGTGAAGGGCAAAGTCAGTTCTTCCAGCACATGATGCTGCCCGCTGATAGCAAGGAAATGAGAAGTATTGGATTTAATCCCCTTCCACCCACCTCCTTTTTTTCCCTCCTCTGTGCTGTCTTGGCTTTTTGTCATTTAACCTCTCTGAACTTAAGTATCCTCCGGGACATTCAATGAAATATTGCCTCTTAAAGTGCTTTGTAAATTTGGTATCATTTTGTAACTTTTATTGTACCACTGAGTCTTTAAAAACAGGCAGCGAAAGTTTTGTCTGATTAGAAGTAGCTTCAGGTTACAGAGCACTGATATAGTTGATTCTAGAGGAAAAGATCAGAGGGTGTCTCAATATTTAAGCCAATACTCACTGAAAAGATAAAAGGCTTTATTAGCAAATATAATGGCTACACAGGCTGATTTACATTCACAGGGTGAATCTGTTCTTTCTAATCTAGACACAGCACTAAGTAACCAGATTGTGCTTCTTTGTTAGCAAGTGAACAATTACTGGTCTTCCAATTTTACCTCCCTCTCTCATCCTGTGCATTCCTACACAGTGACCTACTTCAGAGGCTCAGTGTGTCTCTGTCATTAAGGCCTGGGTCCTTGTCATTAAGGAGTGGCTCAAGGACACAACCACAGAACCATGGGACACATAGTAGCTATACTCCTACCATTGCTTATTCATCGTTTGTCCACTCACCAATATGTTGAGAGTGGACTCCATTCTGCATATGGGAGAGATACTGGAATGTGGAGAAGAGAAAGAAGAAAGGGAGGTTGTAGTGTTAATAACTCCCTCCAAAGAAGTGTTTACTTTCATTAAAAAATAAAAGCCCTTATGGGCGCCTGGGTAGCTCAGTCAGTTAAGTGTCTGACCTCAGCTCAGGTCATGATCTCAGGGTCCTGGGATGGAGCCCCAAGTTGGGCTCCCACCTCAGTGGGGAGTCCGCTTGTCCCTCTGCCTCTCCCCCCACTCATGCGCCCTCCCTCTGGCTCTCTCTCAAATAAATAAATTCTTTAAAAAAAATAAAATAAAAGCCCTTATAATCCTAACTCATTTACATATCTTTGGCTTGTTGGGATTGCGAGCTGAGGGTAATTTATTCTGTATGCTTACCTCTTAGGGTCCAAGTTGCCACTTTTCTTTTACAAAATATGTAGGAATGTAATTACATGGGAAATTACTTAATATCTTATCACAGATTCCTTGTAATTCTAAGCAGCCGTTTCATCTTTTCAGATTATATCATCAGATTATCTATCTGTTTATTTCGGGGTTCTTTCTTAGCAGATGGGACGGGGAGAGATCAGAGTGAGGAGGAGTCAGCTCCAGCACGGTGCTCGGTGGGGGAGGTGGTTTTCAGTGGAGCATGAGACATTAAAGTAACAGTAAGCCCTTGCTCCATTGTGTGTATTCTCTAGATGAGAAGCTCGTGTTCTCACCAATGCTGAAGCATTTGAGGAAAGAGGGAAAAGACAAGTGGTGTCACTTCCTGAAATCACACTTATTTATTAAAAGAAACAATAATCCCAGCAGCTCCTTCACTCCCATTTTCACGGGGCATCTGCAGATAAAGTAAGATGGAGAGACATGGAAAAGTGCTACCATTGTAGAAATGTTGGAAGGGGATTTAGAAGCCATTCTGTCTTTCAGCCACAACCAAATAAATTACATTGGATTAAAATAGTGCAGGTCATTTGGAGAAACACAGCCCAAGGACCTTTACATTTCTAAGGCAGCTCAAATTTCAAATTAATCCCTTCTTTTATGCCTTGCTTTAGAAAGATGGCTAAGATTAAACTTAGAAAGAAAGGATTTAATTTCAGTTTTACAAAGACTTTTTCAATAGTTTCAAAAATATATCTTTCTCTTTGAATAAAAAGCCTTTGCAAAAAAGTTGATCTGTGAATGCATATTAAAAAGCAGCCTGCCATAGAGATGAGCTGTGAACCTGTGAACTGCACAGAGGCTATAAAATGCCAGAGCTCGGTCTCGAGGGAGTTGACATTATTCATTAAACTCCTCTGTAGTTTGAATACCAGTGACTGTCTCAGCCCAGGTTCAGAGTGAAGAGAAAAAGGAATAGAAGACACCTGTACACCTTCACCAAGTTCGGTGAAGGGTAAGAAGATAGAGGGAAAGCCTGATTATTGGCAGATAAAGAAGGAAACTTCAGAGAATTTTGTATCTACTCAAAAAACAAGAAAGGAGAATTAAAGTTAATATAGTATGTGCCTCTCCTTTGATCCTTTTAACATCTCCCAAATCAAACGATTTCTTGCTTTCATATTGACATTAGTCACTGTGCCCTTACTCTAAGTCTCTAGCTTTACAAACTCAGAGTATACGATGACCTGTAATTCATAGACGGTCCGGTTCATTTGATAATATTATATGTCCATTTTGTATGTAGCACACTTTGTGGATGACAGAAATACAGACAAGAGCCTGCTTCCTTATGAAGTAGACATGCTGGCTTAAAAGGGAAGACAAACAGTCAGGAAGCATTAATACGTTAGTAGAGAGTAGTGTGTTTTTGTGCCGAGCTGGTGTAAAGGCCAGCATGTATAGCATGAGAGGGAAAACAGTGTGGACCAAGGTACTTAGGGAAGGGTTTCGGGACCAGCTGAACCCCTGGCAAAGCTCCTTCCTTGCTTGGTTGGGAATTAAGATTGGAACTGATGGGGGGAATTGGGGGAGGGCAGCAGAGGCAAAATCTGAGGGCAGAAATAAACACGGGCTGTGGAGAAGCATGCTCATGGAAGGGGCTCACTTTTGGAGCCCACAAACTACCATGGGAATGCTCATTCAGATTTTTACATGCCATATGATCCTGCAGAAGTTTCTAAACCCTTCCTGAGTTCCTGTTTGAGTGGCATGCTGGAGCCAAGATTGTTAAATATTCAGGACTTTTGTGAGCTGCTTGTCAAGGCTTGGTAGCTTGAACCAACTACAGTAGGAGAATATACCCCATGGAAATTAACAAGCCCAACAAATCCAGACTCTTTTTGTAAAGCTGGCTTACCAGAATACCACTGCCCTGATTCCTTCTTAATTAAGCAAGAACTATAGATCTGCTTATGCATACTGCTGTGTAGGATACAGGTAATGTGTAAGATGTCCAGCACGGTTAGAATCAATGCAGATGACGCTCAAGAGATGACAGCTGCAGGTTTAAATGTAATATCGTGAAGCGACTGGTCTCATCAGAGGAGCGCAGGATGTGGAGTCGAGCAGGTAGGCTGAGCCAGCCAGGGGACAGTGGTCCTTCACTACCTCAGCATTCCGCTGTGGTTCTTCATCACTCGTTTTTACCACAAAACAACTTCACTTTTATTCTTTAGGAGGAAAAGTTGAGCTCTTCTCACTATGTGAATTCATAAATGATATTAAAGTCTTCCCTAACAGGCAATTGGCTTATGATTACTTCCGAGCTATGGAGGGCTTGTAAGATCCTTAAACAATGTTTAGAGAGCACTTAGGAAGGACTGTTAGAGTATGTAGCGTCACATCAACTGTCAACATTTCTTTTACTGAAGGGGATAGGAACTTTTTTGTTACTAGGTTTGCCTCAGCTGTTTAGCTTATAGTATAATCTGATGTAACAACTGATGAATAATTATCTCTGGTAGGATACAAAACTAATTTTAAGATTATTTTGTGATTATTAACCTATATCTAAAGAATGAGCAGCTTTTCTTCTGTCGGGATCTCCTCCCATCTGTGACCCAGCCGTGTCAAATTTCTTTTCCTTAAATTCAAGACACTTGGTTTGGTTTGTTATTCTCTGTAAGAATACAACTACCTGTAATGAATCTAATGGGGTTTTTTTCACTGTTCACATGACAAAAATCTGAAGAATGAATGATTGGTCTCTGTTTCGTTTTTGTTTTTCCAACATCATGGTGGACAAAGAATGCTCTTCATTTCATTTCTGTTGTTATGACTACATTCTGCTTTTCTTTCTCCTTTCCAAGCCCTCCTGGCAAAAGAAGGTATAGTTCAGATTGTTGGAATCTAGAATGAAAATGTTTTATCTACCCAAATAATTCCTCCGGTTATATTTGTTATAGACGGCTAATTCCACTAAAAGCAAAAGTTTCCCGTGGATAGTATAGGAGTTTCCAAAGAGAATGTTGCTGGTTCACTTTTTTGAGTGTTTTCACGTTTGAGTGCTTTCAAGTTTTAGTAAAATATTTTATTTGAAAATATTTTAACTTAGCCAAGTGCAAGTGAAATTCTATAAATGTATTTGGACTAAAAAATCTAATTTTCACGTAAAGCAAGAGAAAGTTCCAATGACTTGCAGTTCCTTGGTCTCGTTATATAATTGTGTTCCAAAACTACTGTGGGGGCTCCCGCCTGCAAAATATGCCTAACCTATTCGTGAAAGACCTTTCTTGCCATCACAGATGCCAGCACCAAATGCCAGACAGAATTGGCACCTATAAAATCGCTGTCATTACTCATTAGCAGGCATCAAAATGTCCTAATAATACTTTTTGCCACTATCCAATCCTGTGGAGACATCAATTACACGTGTCTTACTTGCCAAGTCATGTGATCAGCTTTCACTATGCTGGATAAAGCCAAGTGAGACCATCCGGGTAGATTGGATAAAGAAACACCTTGAAGAGTTTGGCTGTGGAAAGAGAAATTCTTTCCATCCATATTACTGCAATGGAATTCAGAATTCTAGAAAACCCTGTGTGTTCTTGCTACCATATGGCTGTCTGTTGCTCAGTTGCCCTACTTAGAGAACTTTTGAGTATTCAGTGGAAGGCATATTCCTACTCAGAAAATAACCAACATATTAAGACTTCTTTATGGTTTCAGTGACCTAGGTATAGACTTTCTGAATAAATAAGACCTGAATTTTATGGGGCCAGATTGGATACCTGAAGCTAGGTAGATGAAACAGGCTTCGTTAATTCATTGTCCAAGGGATTATTTCTTTCCCTTTGTATAATTCTTTAAATCGAGCTGGCTGAGGCAACGTGAAAGAGAAGAGAGTAATCTAAACTTCTGGAGAGAGAAGATCAGTAATGGAGACTGCCCTGCCTTCTCGCAAAGCAGCAGTTCTGAGGAGCGTGGAACCGCACTTTTATTAGATGCCCTTAAGAAGGCAGGTCGGAGCGTTCAGACAGCACTACTCATTTCCTGGTCACTAGTAGGATTATCCACTGCCCTGTGATTCCTGCACCAACTGGGGAGACCTGAGCCGTTCCGAAAACCTCCTCTCGTCTCGGCTGGCCGTGTGGCCGATGAGCCACGAGGCCAGTCACCCAGAGGATGCGGCAGTGGAACAGAGCCTGGGAGAGGAAGCCGAATCAGTGATGGGTGACGGAAGTGCAGTGATTGCAGACGAGTCCTTATCTCATCTGTGCTGCATCCACTGCTTAGGACATGCTTTCCACCATTACCGGGTGAGATGCAGCATCTGGTCTGTGCTACAGCTTTTGCTCTGCCTCATTGCCCTCGCCATTGCGCCACTGCATGGAGGTCATTCTCACGAAGCTCATTTCTATGGCCTAAACTAGGTGTGGGCACTAACATGTGTCTTAGAAATGATACAGAATGATTCACTGGGCAGAAATGATGAGGAAGACAAATATTGAGAAGCAATGGAAATGCTATTTGCAATCACAGAAGACTTTATTAATAGAAAACATTGCCCCATATCACCTACACATATAGATTAGATGTTGAAAGAACTCACACATAGTAAAGGGATATTTGTTTAAAGCCCAAGTCCCGCTTTCACTATATAAAAATTTCTAAGGGATTTTGAATCAGGATTCAGTTTGCATTCAGCCACTACTTTTTTCTTCTTATCATCACCCTAAGCTTCCCACATACCACCTGTCTTAAGATGAGATAAATGAACACGAGGCCCTAAACTGTACCATAGGTGGTGCCTCAGCCGAGGAGTGGATTCACTTTGACGCTTGATTAGCGTCAATTTCATGTGTGGTAATAAAAAAAAAATTTAATCTGCACAAACTGTTAATTTTCATGCTGGGATCATTTAGATTCCAGCAGTCTCTGTATTGATTGGGTTCAAGAAATCTCTTTTCATTGTGCTTTTTTAATGAGGATGCCCAGTGGAAAATCATACTTGAGTCTTGGGGAACTTCTTGCTTTTCAAAAGTGCATCAGATAGAATTTCAGTGGTTGGGAAGATGGGCTTGCTATCTGTAGACTTACAGAACATTGAGAACAGATATACAAAGTTTGAGGAAGAGTAGGGTAGTAGCTATTTTGAAATACTTGCTGATATACTAGTGTGTTAAGATTAGAGACGACACCTAAAAAAGATAAGTAGATACCCTGGAATGTTGCCTTTTTATAGTCTTCTTATCAGAATATCTGCAGCCACCCCATTTTCCTGAATTTTCTCCCAATTCTCTTTTCTAATATGTGGCTACCTGCCACTTTTCAACCAAAGAAGGAAGACTTTAGACAGGGATGATGGGCAGAGAGACTACAGAGGTGGCTGTTTTGCGATGTGGCCCTGACAAGTTGATTATATATTAGAAGATGTGGCGGAGAAGCCACATCCCAGTTTCTGACATTAGTCTCCGCAGATGTTCATCACCTGACAGCAGCTGCTCTGGGGGCAAGTTAGGGAACCTCTGAGAAACACAGAGGTAACACTCACATGCTCATGGGTGCGTACGAATGCAGACGCCTCCAAGGAGTCTCAGCACCAATTAATTACAATCACCCCATTCTGTAGAGACAACATAAAATCATTTTAAAACACTCTGAAACTTCATAAAGAGGGCACCTTTATTTTAAAATTTGTAGTTCATATCTGTGATATAGTAATACAAATATAGTAAATACAAATACAAAAAAGGCATACACCATATGTATAATAGGTAAACTATTACCTTAAGAATCAGAAAGGCCCATGTTCAAGGCACCTTTGGTTAGTGGAAATCTGTCCTTTGCTACCCTATTTTGGATCTGATTAAATATGCATCACACACACACGTACACACACACACACTGATGCAAACTCCAGCAATTGATCAGAGGCTGACGTTGTACAAGCTAACTCTTTTGACTTGGTTGCTCATTCATAAAATACTAATGCAATATACAGTTCCCACACAGACTTTCCTCTTCTCCGCAAAGTATGGCAACCCAATGCTGCAAAGCTCGCTGTGGGCTCCTGGCTCAGAAACAGTTCTCTCAGCACTCTCCTGACATTATTAATGGCCCTGATGTACAAACCCAGAATAAAATAGAATTAAAATCCAAAGTTAATTTCAAGCTCCATTAGAAATTAAAGGTGTTGGGAAAGAAATCAATATTTGCCCAGTGCAAAATGACTAAATTCAAAGCAATTAATTCTATTATTTTGTAACTTCTAAAAACTATAAAAGACCTCAAACTATAAAATGTTGCCATGCTCACACATATATAATATGTGACTAAAAATAATGACAATGATTTCTAGAAGCAACATGCAAAAATCTATTTTATTACTTTGTAGCCACACCATGTAGTATACACACTAAAATATGTGTCTTAAAATAGAGCCAATTATTCTGTATAATCCATGGCTATTTCCAGCAATTACCAACACTCAGTTGTAAATTTGGGAGGATTTAAGGGACAGAAAACAATGCAAAAGAGCAAAGAGATTTATTTAAATGGAATAGATGTGTCCATTTCCTTAATTTTACTTTCTCTTTTTACCAGCTTCTTTTTAAGTATTGCTATAGATTAACAAACAAATGAGCCTAAAACACTGTAGTTCTAACTAGTATAAAGTATTTTGAAACCTTAATGTTGTAGGTCATAAAAGACATTAAAGTAACAGTCATTAAAAAACTTTCATGTCAGAGGGGCTCCTGGGTGGCTCAGTTGGTTAACCGTCTGCCTTTGGCTCAGGTCATGATCCCAGGGTCCTGGGATCCAGTCCCTCATCAGGCTCCTTGCTCAGCAGGAAGCCTGCTTCTCCTTCTCCCTCTGCTCCTCCCCCTGGTCCTGCTCACTCTCTCTCCTACTCTCTGTCTCAAATAAATAAGTAAAATTAAAAAAAAAAAAACTTTTTAATATCAGAATCACTGCCATTTCTTCCCTGCCACGCCTTTTGGGGTAAGTCTGAGTTAACAAATGGACCTTCTGCAGGTCTTGAAAGATCAGAGTCAAATGGATCTGAATCAGACCTTGTAACGAGGATGTGTCTCTTATTCCCTCCCCATGTTGAGAAGAAGCCTCATGAGAACTGGCTCAGGCATCAGTTACCATTTCAGCATCTGGGGTGAACATCTATATAAGATAATGTGGGACAAATCATTGCTTTGTTTAGGTAACATCATAAGGCTTCTGGTTAAATCTTACTCTTTTTGGGATCAATCAACAGTCAATGTGATTAAGGCTTAATAGCAATAGACACACAGCCAGGCACTGGGAATGTTCCACAAGAGAAAACGGAGCAGTCATTGACAACAGCCTCATTTTTCCAATGGCTAATATTCAACTCCTTGACTTTCGGAAATGTTATCTTTTTAAAAACTTTGTGAGATGTACTTTCCTTAAAGGCATGACTTGTCTAAACAAGTGATAGAGAGTTGGGTGTTGGGAGGTGAGCTTCCTGGCCCACCAGCCCCTATTCTGTCTCTGTTGTTGCTCTTCAAGGTTGCCCACTAGCTAGAACAGAAACAAAGGTGTCAGACCAAACTCCCCTCTTGTTCAGCATTTCCTTCCTTCCCATGACATTTCGAAGGAGAGAGGATGCTGGAGTAAGACAGATGGGGTGCCAGCCCCACGCCTGTTACTTCCCGTGTGTGTGTGTGTGTGTGTGTGTGTGTGGTCCAAGATGATGACTTAACCTCCCTGATCCTTGCTTTCCTCTCTTGTGTAAGAAAAATAATAATACTTACCTGACAAGGTTTCTTTTTTCTTTTATCTTTTAAGAATTTAAAATGTAGGCAAAGCAGATGTTCATTATGAGGGATATCATGGGCCCACAACTGTAGTCGCCATTGGTGTGATCATGGAGCTCCACTCCCTGGGTGTCCTTCTCACTCTTCTATCAGACCTGCTCTCAGGAGAGCACCGGGTATCTGTCCAGTGCTCGCAGGTGAACGTAAGTCAAATAAGAGAAAGGAAGCAACAAAATGTCAGAAATTAGAATGCAGAGCTGTGGGGGGTGCGGGTAGGAATGGAGTGACAAGTGTTTAAGAACTAGGACTCTTTCTGAACACTTCTTGTAAATGCATCCAAATAGTGTGAAGATGCTCTTTCCTCCTGATGCTGGTGGACCTCTCAACATGGCTGCCATCTTCCCATTTGAATCTGTTCTCATCAGTGACCTCCACATTGGTCAGTTAATTTTAGTTTATTTAAATGGGGTGTCTGTGTTTGATATCACTTGCTTTCTCCTTACTGCAGTTTTCTTTGTTTTCTCTGGCTCAACTACTTTTTTGTTTTGGTTCAGTTTGATTGACGCCTTTGTTTCTAGTCTGTGTCGTGCCTCACTCTTAAAGGATGGTGCTCCCTAGCTTTGTCCTCAGACTTCTCTTCTCACTTACATACTACCCCTGAGTGCCTCGAACCATGTCTTCAGTTTCCATTTATATGGTGAAAATTCCTTCATCTTGTATTGCTAATCCAGAACATTCTGCTGGATCCATTAAACTGTGACCAGCACACAGTAGGGATTTAATAAATATTTGTTCAATGTGTGAGCATCTCAGTATCCTACATGTTATATCCATTTCCTCATTCCACCCTGCCTCGCTCTTCCCCCTGTAATACTGATGCACGTAAATGATCCCTTACAAACCCAGTCACTGAAGCAGCAGTCGAAAACCCCCGCATCTGACCGGTCCCCAAGTTCAGCATGTTCTACCTGTGGGATATCCTTTGTGTCCCACCTTCCTCTTGGGGGCTACGTCTGAGCCCGGGCTCTCCTCACTTCTGAGTAACTGCAGAGACCTTCCCATTCCTGGCTTTAGAACCTCAGTTTATCCTCTATGTATCTGCTAAACTGAAATTTCAAAAGAGAGAATCTGATGCCATCACTTACGAGGTTAAAACTCTTCAATAATTCTTCAAACCTGTTTATATAAAATTTGAGTAAGTTACCATCACAGAGTGTTACATGATCTAGTTTCTGTCTGTCTCCCTATTGTTCCCTGCATCTCTCTGCCTTTTCTCCAAGCACTTGGAGCACCTTAGAATGTTCTGCACAAGCCTCTGCAGAGAAAGCAGTTCGTCCTCTTCCTCTTCTGGTTAATTGACTTCCACACGTTCTTCACTACTCTGCTGAAGTTTCATTTATTATTGGAGGGGACATTCTGTCATCCTGAGTCTGATTTAGGACTTCACCCTCTGTGCTCCCACACCATTCTGTACATACGCTATCAAAGAAATAGTAACACAGAGTCACTGGATATTTGCTTCTTGATTTAAACAAAACAAAACAAAAACCCCACAAGGTCTTCTTTGACTTTTTATACCAAATCAAAGGACAGGACTAATGCAGTAGACACCCAGCAATGCTTGTTATATGATGAATGAGAATTCCATGCATGCCTAAACAGACACTCCCAAGACTACTTATTGGTGGGATGTTTGCTTGAAGGAAAGGAGTGGGCTTGTGCTACACCTTCAGTCTTCTCTTTCAGTGTCTCTTCCCTTTGTTGTGCTTTTCCTTCTAATCTACATCGGATGATATCAGTGCATTGGGAAATCTTTGGCAGGAGTGGGATTCAGTCACGGGTCATTTTCCCCATCAGTTATACTATAAGTTAGTTTGTATCTACTTGTGAAAAGAAAAACGAGGTTCCCAGTTACAGAAATTTTGGGGCAGAAAAACCTCCTAGTCCTTGCTTTCTTCCTTGTAAAGTTAGCCTTTAATATAAAGTTTAATCCCTTCACGCTGCCTAGAATGTGTTCAGAGATTTTCTATGCAGATTGTTTCATCTGACAGTTAATTCCTGGGTAACTTCTGGGAACTGAAGGGAAGAAGCATCTGAGCTGCCGTCACTGAACTCAGAGACTGCCAGTCAGTCCATCAGTTCTGTGGATATCTGGGTTTGGTTTTGTTTTCTCCAAACCAATGATTCTTAAATTTTAGTTTGAAAATTATCTGAGTAAATCTATAAAGTACAGTTTTCAAGGCACCATTCCAAGAGTTTCTGATTCATAAGATCTATGATAGGCTTAGGGAATCTGCATTTTAACAAGCTTGACTGGAAGATTCTAGAACATTCTAATACAGATGGCAATTTCAGGGGGCAGTGAACTTCCCTTTCATTCTCTCCATCCAGCCAGAATATGGAGCCTCCCTGAGGTTCTGCTTACTCTAACTCTTTCCTTCCCTTGACTCCATATTCACCAGGTTCTGGGAGATAAAAGCCATTATCCAGTGTGGTCTTACAGAGTGAACTCACCATCTGTTCTACCTCAGCCTCGCAGTATCATTTCAGTCACTAGCCACACGGGTTCTCTATTACCTTGTGATCCAAGAGTTTAGTCACCTCATCCTCACCAGGACACAGGACATGGCCAAGAAGCAGGCCACTGCAGGGTACACTGCCAACAGACTTCAGAAGGAAAGGGAGTCCCCTGGAATCCTCACATCCCAGCCATGGGATGGTAGATGTATGAGGAAGAGGAGAGTTTGCATTTTGAATCATTCATTCCAAAATCTTTGTTTTAACATTGAACGTATGTTTGAGATAACCACAAGAAAAAATAAAATGTTCTCCCAAGGTGAAATTACGACTGATGTCAATGCAGAAAAGAGAAAAATCTCCAAAAGTTTGACTTAAAAATGACATCCATAAATTTTGAATCATTACTAATTCATAATCCCTAAGCAATCCAACAATTAGTATGCATTTACAGAAGATCCATTAGATGGAATACATGCTCTCTGTTAATGTTTGTAAATTTTGTTTTATCACAGCATTTCATTTCCAACATGTTTAAATTTCCTAAGTGTTCCTGTGACATGCTCACAGCTTACAAAATAATAACAAGACAGGAGGCATTGTCTCCCATTGCGAATCCAGACAAATAGATGGTGAGCTGCTTTGGCTGTGAGTACAGACGACTCCAGTCCTTTCTAGTCTTTCACCCCTCTGGCTACCTTTTTCATGTCAGTAACAAAAGGTGGTACATTTAGTACATCCTGAATACCAACCTGGTACTTCTTTGAACCCTACCCAGCACTTTCTCCTTTTATTCTGATCTTCATACACTATTTAAAGAGTGATACCAGTACCAAGAATTCAGAGAGTAATGATTTCCCTCTTTAATTCTACGTTTCTTTAAGAAAGGAGTTCTTTCTTCCTCAAGCTGGTTCCTTTTTTTAATGAAAAAGCTAATTATCCTTTAAAGCAACATTTTTTTTGCATTTTGTAATAAAACTAGGGAGTAATTTAGTAACTTTCTAATAGTAAGTTAATGAGTTTTATCCAAGAGCTGGTATCATGTGGTGCATATTTTTATGTGTACATAATGTTTCTAAACTAAGCCCAGTTGATTTTTTTTTTACTTTTATCAGCAAGAAAGAGAGGCTAAAAACAGACTCATAGCTCCCCAATGTGCTTAATAGGAGTATTTAACAGCATCCAAACACACTCAGTCACTGTGCACATGGAAAGCTTTTTGCCACAAAATGACAAGGATCAGACACAAATCACTAGTTAGGTATCAGAAAACCTTGTATTTCTTATGTTCCCGCTGTGCTGGTTGTCCTTGGATAAAACCTAACCTATTTTCGTGACCCTTGCATGACCAAAGAATTCCAGTAGGTAGGTCCTGCTGTAGGTATGTAAACCTACCTAAAAGTTTGTTTCTTTTCTTGTCTTTGTGTGTGTGTGTGTTTACAGGTTTTTTTTCTTTAATTTTTCTTTTTTTAAAATTTAAATTCACTTAGCCATCATTAGTTTCAGATGTAGAGTTCAGTAATTCATCAGTCACATATAACACCCAGTGCTCATCACATCCAGTGCCTTCCTTAATGTCCGTCACCCAGTTACCTCATCCCCCACCCCACCCCCCACTCCAGCAACCCTCAGTTTCTTTCCCATAGTTAAGAGTCTCTCATGCTTTTTGTCCCTCTCTGATTTCTTTCTATTCAGTTTTCCCCTCCCTTCCCCTGTGGTCCTCAGCGCTGTTTCTTATATTCCACATATGAGTGAAAGCATATGATAATTGTCTTTCTCTGACTCATTTCATTCAGCATAATGCCCTCCAGTTCCATCCATGTCAATGTAAATGGTAAGTACTCATCCTTTCTGATGGCTGAGTAATAGTCCATTGTATATATACCACATCTTCTTTTTCCAGTCATCTGTTGATGGATATCTTGGCTCTTTCCATAGTTTGGCTATTGTGGACACTGCTGCTATGAACACCAGGGTGCAGATGCTCCTTCACTACATTTCTATCTTTGGGGTAAATGCCTACTAGTGCAATTGCTGGGGCATAGGGTGGTTCTATTTTTAACTTTCTGAGGAACCTCCATACTGTTTTCCAGAGTGGCTGCACCAATTTGCATTCCCACCAGCAACATAAGAGGGTTCCCCTTTCTCCACATCCTCGCCAACATTTGTTGTTTCCTGACTTGTAAATTTTAGCCATTCTGACTGGTGTAAGGTGGTATCTCCTTGTGGTTTTGATTTGCATTTCCCTGATGCCAAGTGATGTGGAGCATTTTTTTCATGTGTCTGTTGGCCATTTGTATGTCTTCTTTGCAGAAATGTCTGTTCATGTCTTCTGCCCATTTCTTGATTCAATTATTTGGGTTTTGGGTGTTGAGTTTGGTAAGTTCTTTCTGGATCTTGGATACTAGACCTTTATCTCACCTACCTAAAAGTTTGTTTCTTTGCTTGTCTTTAATCACACCCCGTAGCTTCATGAGGTAGGTAATCACCTTGTCAAAGCATTATAATAGATTGTATTATATTGGATGAGTCTTGACATGAAAGATACATGTGGGCACATTTTTGAGGGAAGAAATAGCGAGTTGGATGAGGAAAATGATAGGCAGGGGATACCACCTAATGTCCATTATGTCCTAAAACATAGAGCCTATCTGCTGCCATTGCCATGCCCAGAGATCTCAAACAGGTGCACACGTATGTAGCATCAAAATGTCCACACTCCGTTTGCAGATGTGATCTTTTGAGATGGGGTTTTCTGGAACTACCAGTGACCACTTTTTTTGAAAGAGAGAATTCCGAAATATTTTTTTTACAGATCTAATCTTCAGCATGAAATATTCACATCAGCAATGTAAGAAATAGCATCTAGGTAGATCAAAAGTTCCTACAACACCCTATGTTACAGTTTTGTCTTTTAGTCGAACTATTTGCAGGATAGATCAGAGTTTCAGATCCATCCCAGAGTCTGGGCATATTCAACGTTAATAAGATATTTTTCCTATAACTAAATTTAAAAAATCAAATCAGGAAGAAAACTTTCATAATACCATAAAGAGAAATGTTGTATATTAGCTTACTTAAATTTGTTAACCATTAGGAAAGTTAAGAATTTTTTTTCTTTTTTAAAGAATCTTAAATTGAATTTAAATCAGGGTATACCCTTACTCTCCAGAGGCCAATATTTTCAACTTGAATATGACCTTTGGCCAACAATTCCATTTCTGAAATTGTACAGCAAGGAAGTAAGTAGACATATGTACAAAGATTTACATATAATTTTCATCTCAACATAGTTTTGGATAATAAGAAATGGGAGTAAATTTTAATATCCATCAATAGGAATATAGTAAAATAAATGATGATATAATGACATCCTGGGAAACCCTGAATGTCACAAAGCAGAGCTATATTGTTTGACAGAGAAAACATAAAAATCCTACTCCATACCACATACGAAACTAAAATCAGAACTCATAGTTTAAAAATACACATACATAGGGGTGCCTGGGTGGCTCAGTTGTTAAGCATCTGCCTTCAGCCCAGGGCATGATCCCGGGATCCTGGGATCAAGCCCCGCATCGGGCTCCCTGCTCCTCTGGGAGCCTGCTTCTTCCTCTCCCACTCCCCCTGCTTGTGTTCCCTCTCTCACTGGCTGTGTCTTTCTCTGTCAAATAAATAAATAAAATCTTTTAAAAAATACACATACATAGAATACAATAAAATATCCAGTGATTTTTAACAGATGGTGGGATTATGAGTCATTTTAATACTCTTTTTTTTTGTATTTTATGTTTTGTCTTAGTTGTATTTAAATGAACAAACTATTTTTGTAATAAATGAAGAACATTTCCACTTTTTAAATATTATGGTAAAGAGAAATAAAATAGAAATTAAAAAGACCAAGTATTAAGTCCCTAATTGTATTTGAAATATCTATTTATTTGTACAAATACCTAAATGGATTGTGAACTCCTCAAGGAAAGAGACTGTGTTAATTGTCTTTTTCTCCCTGCAGGGCTCTGCAAAAGGGAGAATAGTAGATGTGTGATAAATATATTTCGAATAAATGTGTAGCCTCAGTTAAGTGGCTTTCCCTCTCCGAGACTCATTTTTCTCATCCACAAAATAAACATAAGGTTGTCTACCCACCTCACTGGGGACTGCTGTGAGGCCCAAACGAGACAATACATGTTGCCTATAAAGCACTCCATGCATGCAAAGCAACATTAGTTTTAACCAGTGGTTACACTAACAGCCACGACGAAGCAAGTTGTGCCCTCCTCCCCAGGGACGGCTCAGGGCAAGATCGTGAAGCCCCCAGAAGGTACCAGCTGCCCACCTGGGCCTGCCTTCTTCACTGTAAGGTTGCCCCTTTTCCTCTGTGCCATGTGCCTTCTTGCTTATCTCCGGCTCTCATCCGGATTTAATCTCATGAAAACTGGGACTCAGGTTTTAATTTGCTCCTACTGGGATTTGCATTCTCACCAGAGAGAAGAAATTAGCAGCCAAGACAATGTCCAGTCATAGGTTTTACTGTTTTGGGAGACTCCCCTGAAATCCCACCAGGCTTGTGCAAAGGCCAGCCATCCCCCCCCCACCCCTGTCGGAAGTCCAGAGGACTTTGGCAGGTAGTACTTACAATTCAGATTTCTGCTTGGCATACGGAAACGTCATAAATCTGCTGAAACAAAATTCCACTCCTTTTAAAGAAAATCGCCAAGTGTTATTAAAAGTTATCTTCATATTACATCTAAAACGGGAAAAAATACAGCAGTAGTAGGTGTTGCTAGTGTATTTCCATCATCGTAATTATAAAACTGTATTAGGTACTAAGAAAAGTACAAGGCAAATATATTTCTTCATGAGTCCCTTTTAGTAGATTACCGTTTATTTGATGGGGAATGCACAATATGAGCAAATAGATACAGATTTTTACATATATTCTATATTTAATTTATTTAAATTTTTGTGTATAGATTCTAAGTCAATTACAGTTTATTAGATCTACAACATTATCTAAAAAATTGAAATCTACTTAAAAACTTTACCATATGTATATATTCTATCATATAGACATCTACCATATATTGTATATATACTTATATATACACATAGTTTTCCAATTTTCTAACATTATATACATATATATAACATATGCATAATGTTAGAAATCTGGAAAACTTTTAATCAGGACAGAGTCACAAAATAAATCGAGTCACATGCCTCAGGGAATGCAGTTTAATGGGGTGTTTAGAAGAGTGTGAGGTTAATTAGGTTAGGATTTCTGGAAAAGCGAGATCTAAACCAAGTGACTTTGTGTGTTATGTTGATCGGAAGGAGAGGATCATATAATCTAATAAGAACTTACCCACACCAGGCACAGAAAGGAGAATGGGCACTTCCCATTTTAAGACCAAACCCCATCTTTGGCACCACTCCCCACTCACACCCTGCATCCACTCCATCAGCTCCTGCTGCTCTCACCGCCTTCATCCCTTCTGCTGTGGATCAGACACCACTGTCCCTTACCTGTGATCACGGTGGCCTCCTCCCTGCTCCCCCCCATGGCACACCGCAGTCTACTGTCCTCACAGAAGCAGGAGCGATCCTGTGAAAATATGTGTCTTGGTCACATCAGACCCCTTCTCAAAGACAGCAGCCTCCAAGACTCTAACCTCTCCCTCTCTGCCGTTGGCTTCCACCACCCTCCCCCTTGCTTGTTCACCTGCTCTCAGCTGGATTCTGAATGGCTGGCTTCTCCATAAGCATATCCAGAGTCATTACATATGTTGTTCCCCAGGATACCCACCTCCATGGTGAGCTTCATGAAATTGCCCCGTCACTGTTCCAATGTCACCTTCTCACTAAGACCTTCCTCGACAATTATATTTATGACTGTAATTACCTCACCTCAGTCTTCCTTCTGTTCATTGCCTGCTTTATTTTTCTTCACAGCGCTTTTTGCTTTTTAATATGCCATATGATTTACTTATTCATTGGCTTTCTTACTTGTCTCATGGAACCAGAATGTAGATTACATGAGTTCAGGAGGTTTTGCCTCTGTTGTTCAGTTTTTGTATCCCCGGCATTTAAAGTAGTGCCCGGCACATTATGAGGTCCCCAGTAAATATTTGTTGGATTACGTAAATTCATTTATTTGTGCTGGGGACAACAAGGAAACTAGTTTGAAGAGAAGTAGCTGAAATAAGACTCACTAGGTGTTAGTTCAATAGATTTCCACTTGAAAAATATTGAGGGCTTGCACATTAAGATAGCACTTACGGGGTGGTATACTGATAATTAAAGTAGAAACTAACGTAAGATTTAGGTATAGATCCTAAAATAAATAGTCCCAAATAATTTCTTCCTGAAAAATAAAATCTTACTCTGTTTCTGTTATTATAGCAGAAACAGAGGAATTTAGAAAATTTTGATAAGTTAATAAGAGATCACAAATTTTTGAAATGTTACAAGAAAACTTAATAAAACTCTTAGAATGTGAATGGGGAAAATACACAAACCAATATTTCCAGGGGTTGACAAAAATTATCTATTGATGATCATATGTTTTGTACTTTTTTTTAAAAGATATTCATGTGTAGAACGACAACAGCAAAAGAACAAATTAATCATAGGCTCAGAATGACTATGTACAGTTTACAAATTAATTAGCTTTTGTCTTAATCTTTTCAATTAAAAAAGTGTTAAAGCATTAGTTTATTGCTTACTTCAGTGTTAAAATGCTGGTTAATTGCATAACAGTATTAGGGGCTAATATTAAATTCCACACACAAGCATCAGGGAAAGAAAATGCATTTAAGGCAAATCCAACTTTCCTAAGTTCGAGTGCACTAATGTGATGCCAGTTACCCGCTAAGGAGAGCACAGTGTTCCCGTAAAGCCTTTCCTTAGCCCAAATGGCATAAGGGGAAGTAGCAATTGCCATTAATTTACGTGGGAAAATGTTTGAGTGTTCCCAGAGCCCCCAAATACCTTCCCTTAGGCTTTTCTTATACCTTAAGACACGTCTTGCGAACAGATGCACCAAATAAATCAAGACGAAGCCCAGATGCTCAGACACAGCCCTGAGCTCTGGTGGCTGGACGCTGGGGCACTGAGGGTGGGTTCTGGGCAAGGTGCCGGCTTGGGCACTGCCCCTAGAAGGGCTTACCATAGGACAAATGCTGAATGCTATTTTAGCTTTTTGCCTTTTTTTCATACAGGCAAAAATCTTTGTATTTCTTTTGATTAGTGAAAACAAGTATTAACATAGGTCTTTCATAAAAGCAAAGTGTCATAACATAAACTTTTAAAAAGCGGGGGCACCCATATTTCAAGTACAAAACCACACTCTGGTGATGTGTGTGTAGGAGTTTCTCCATTTGACTTACGTATGTATGGTTATGTTTATACATATTCTTAGTGTCATTCATTAGTTTTAGTCACAAAATCATAAAATAAACAGTGGAGAGCACTGCATATAATCACCCTGCACTGTGATTTACAAATGCTGAGCCTTTAGTTTCAAGGGTTTTCTTGCTAGTTCTCTGTGTCAGTCAGGTAGCTGGATTCAGCCCCGAAATGTTTGTATTCAGACCACCTTAAGAAGTGATGAATTTTATTAAGATTTGGAATCAGTCCTGCTGAGGTATTTAAAAAAAAAATTGTAAAATGGGATTGGACGGCATTCATAGGGAGCTGTTGTTCCTGCTGTAGAGACAGCCTTACCTGCAGGAGCTCTTAAAGATGCAGCGTCCTGGTCATGGAGAACTTCCTTGTCACATTTCCACTGGGCTCTGAAGGGGTGATGGGTGTGCGGGAAATGGAATCAAAATATCAATGTGATGACAAGTAGCAAATGGCAGCAACTATGAGAGGTGAAGTTCAGACAAGGCATAAAAAAATCAATTAACCAATGTCAGGAATATTATTTCTAAAATACACAATATTATATGGAATACTAGAGAAGCAAAACAAGTGTAGACAGCAAGTGTAGGTCAACTACAGAAAGCTGTTATAAACAAGAAAAACAATAAACAGAAAGTAAGGTTCGTTTGCACACATTTTAAGAGTATAGCATGGAATAAGGGTGCCTCTATCCGCATATTTGGTATGGATTATTTCTTTGTTATGATGGTTAATTCAGGCCCCGGAAGCTTAGATTTTAAGTTCTTTTTTTTTTTCTTAAAGATTTTATTTATTTATTTGACAGAGATAGAGACAGCCAGCGAGAGAGGGAACACAAGCAGGGGGAGTGGGAGAGGAAGAAGCAGGCTCATAGCAGAGGAGCCTGATGTGGGGCTTGATCCCACAACGCCGGGATCACGCCCTGAGCCGAAGGCAGATGCTTAACCGCTGTGCCACCCAGGCACCCCTAGATTTTAAGTTCTTAAACAGATTTAGAAATAAGATTGAATGGAATCAGCAGATAGTTTTTTTTTTTATCTTAGTGTCTTTTTTTTTTTAAAGATTTATTCAGTTATTTTAGAGAGAGCACACAAGCAGGGGGAGAGGCAGAGGGAGAGAATCTCAAGAAGACTCCACACTGAGCATGGAACCCAACGTAGGGCTCAATCTCATGACCCTGAAATCATGATCTGAGCTGAAATCAAGAGTTGGCCACCTAACTGACTGAGCCACCCACGTGCCCCAGTCATCTCAATGTCTTTATAAAAAAAAAAGATATGTCATCTCTTTAGAAAAAATATTTTTTCAAGATGAGATGTGTAATGGGGAAATGTTTGAAAGAATTAAAAAAGGAAAAAGAATCAGCCGTTGCATCACTATCTAGAAATAACCACTGTTATTTGTTTTGACACATTTTCTAGCTCTTTTTTTTTAGTGTGTATATATGTCAATTCCTTAAAATCAAATTTCACTTTTGGTAGCTAAAATGGAAAGATAAACTTTAGAATATCTATTCTATAGCTGCAGCATTTCATAATTGAAGGGGGAATGAAAATACACTGATGCAAGAAAAAAATGAAACTTTTTAGGTAAAAAGAATTGATAAAATTGACCTTAGTTCCATGTGATGGCAAATTTAAGGGAAAAAAAAAAGAATAATTGAGGGGAAAAAAAAAAAGAAAAGAGAATGTGAGTGATTAGGGAGAGAAATAAGTTAGAGAGGGTAGGACGTGGTCCAGCACACACGCAAGAACATAGGAAGAATGCCTCCATGAAGAGGCAGGTGCTTTTCCATACCAGAAACTTACCTGCAGGTCTTCAGGTGGGCAGAGTTGTATGGTGCACTCTCTCTCAGGTATTTTTATAAAGTTCAGAAATGCTGAGGTGCCTAGCACTGAACAAAAAAGGCCAGCCTTGTTTCCAACCTCAGATGTTGTACTTTGATTTCATTATCAGAAATCTCTGGTCATCTCCATTGTCAATATCCTTTCGAAGAGACCTTATAAAAACAAAACAAACAAGCACACCAAAACATGTGTTTTATTCCTACTGCTGCTATAGCAAATTACCACAAACTTACTGGCTTAAAACAACGCAAGTTTATTATTTTACAGTTTGGGGGGTTAGGAGTCTGAAATGGGTTACACTGGGTAAAAATCAGGGTGTCGACAGGGCTGGATTCCTTCTGGAATCTCTCCAATGGAGAATCTCTCCCCTTGTCTTTCCTGGCTTCTGGAGGCCACGAGTATTCTTTGGCTTGGGGCCCTTTCTTCATTTTCAAAGCCAGCAGTGGCTGGTCCAGTCTTTCTCATGTGACTTAACTCTGACATTGACTGTCTTGCCTTCCTCTTTCACTCGTAAGGACCCTTGTGTTTATATTGAGTCCACCCAGATAATCCAGGATGACTCCCACCTCAAGATCCTTAAATTAATCACATCTGCAAAGTCCCTTTCATCAGGTAAGGGAACAAATTGGTAGGTTCTGGGGATTAGGAGATAGACATCTCAGGATGGCCTTTATTCTGCCTACCACAAATAGAAAGCTATATTCTGTGATTACTTTAAAGAAGAATAAATTCATACAATCAGACATGTTCTCACCATGCTACTCCAGCAGAAAATAGGAAGCATTACACAACCATACAAGAATCAGAAAGTGTTTAGAAGGAACCTTTTTGGTCAGCATTTTTCCCACTGGAGGGAGCCTTTCTTCCATGTCTACAGATTGGTCAATACTATTTTAGCGCAGGGATTATTTTAAAAATTTCAAATCTGTTCACTTTTTCAGTCCTTATTTGCCTCTCTTTTGCTTCCTTTCCTCATTGTTTTTCCAAGATTCTGTATTATGTGTCCGTATCACAGAACAGAATATCAGGAGTATGGGAATCCAGGGTGTGAAAACTCAGTTAATTTTTTCATGAACTGATACCATTGGCAGTCAATAAGGAGTTTGAAGATGTGTTTAGAATGTTAAAGTATGTCCATAGTATTTCAGATCAGGGAGGTAGAGAGTCTATAGGAATAACTTGTCTTGTAGCTCCCTGTACAACATCAAATCAAACAGAGCAGGAGATGCTTCCTATCTTATGCTGTTTTTTCTCAGCAGAATGATTTTATTTACCACGTTTGCCCTTTAAACGCCTACTTTGGAGGAAGACATCACACACCTGTGAGTGTCATCTCCTAGGTTTCTCCTTTCATGGCTTCCGCTTTGTACTCTGTCCATTAGATGGATGACGTGCGAAGGTGATGTCCTCTGAGTTGCTAGGATACAAGCGTTCCGACGCAACTACTGTGGGGGAGGGACACCAGAAGGAAATGGAAGGGCCCGCATTTGATGTCAGTCCTTCCAGCCACTCCTAAGAGAAAGAGACACGGGCTTACTGTTTCTCAAAACCTCCTAAGAGAAAGAGACACGGGCTTACTGTTTCTCTCACCTGATACTACTGAGAATTCTAAGCTGCCTACAAGATTTTTTAAAAATTTCCCAGAAAATTCTAATTCACTGAACTATTCATTTCTTCTGATGCGTCCTTTTCAGTGTTTCCTGGCTATGCCTGAGTAGTCCCTGAAGGCCCATGCTCAGCCTCTTTCTACTCTGAGGGTGGAATTCTGTCAGCAGGGAAAGTCACAGATTGGCAGCCTCACTTGCTGATCCCTTAGACTGGCATTTCTGACAGGCATGGGAGCAACAAACGGGGGACAAGATATATCAAGGGATAGTTTATCCTTATTCTTTTTTTTTTAACTTAACATGTATTTTTTTTACATGACATATTCCTATAGAAATTTCAGTTGAGAATCTGGGGCATATATCTGATACAGTGTTATTTTTTAGATTAAAAGAACAGAAAATTTATGCTCTCCTAGGCATTCTGAAGTGAGGTTGTGTGTGCTTATGTGTATCAAAGAGATAGAGAGACAGAGACAGAGATAGTGAGGAAAGAATAGAAACCACTCTCAAAGCCCTAGTGTATCTCCCAGGTATATCAGAGAAGTGAGACAGTAGACGCATCGGGAGACCTGAACTAGTTGGGGATGTGGAGAACAGATGCAGGACTGGCAGGGGACACAGGTGGGTGAGTTGATAAAAAGTTGGGTATCTTTAACTTAAGTCCTGGAACTTCATCCTGGAAAGTCTTGATTTAATAGGGCTGCACTTAACATAACAAGAGATGATTATGTTAATAAATTATACATGGAGAAAAAGAAATTTTCTGTGACCAGTTTACTTCAGCAAAACCTATTTTTTAACCACATCAATTTAAGAATTTTTAAATATCCCAACATGTGCCTTATTTCCTCAAATTACTGTACAACAGAAACCTTTTCTTGTGGACCCAGAGATTATAGGATCTCAAAGGACCAGGGTTCCCCAAAACATGCTGTAGAAAATGTTGTTGAAAAGTGTTACAGAAGCACCCAGATTTTTGACTTAGTTTTTAATCTAACCTGTAGTGCAACTTTGAGCAAATAAGTTTATTTCTTTGGGCTTTCTTTTCTTTCTTTTTTTTTTTCTTGCAAACTAAGGAGGTAGGATGAAACCAAATAGTCTCCATGCGCCCTTGTTCTAGTAGTGTATGGGAAATTTCCCATAATGAGCCTGTCTGGAATATAGATATCAAGCTGGAGGTAAAGTTTCACACGCAAGGATTAAGTCAGTGACAAATGGCATGTTTAAGAAAAATATATAATCAACTGGAATAGTCTAATAATGGATTAGTGCACATTGCCTGAAGGAATCATTTTTAACAAGGTTATGCTTTTAAAGGCCAATTTTAATTTTTGCCTCGGCTATAAGTAAGGAATAGAACCTGAAGTATATAGGTCAGTACATTCTAAGATGTATTTCAGTATGTGCTCACCAAATCAGTTAGACTTTTAAATGAAAGTGAAAACGCCCTTTGAGTTCAGGCACAGTGGAAAAACGGCCAAACTGATGAGGATGGAGGAATCACATGCTGACTAGCGTTTTTCCTCCAGCGTGTCAGTGTGGTGAGAGAGAGAATGAGGGCATTGCCAAATACCTCTCTTGGAGGGGAGGGTGACTTTTGTTCGATATGGGCTTATATTTATTTCCTTAAAATACAAGCCATAAATTAAGTTTTTCCTGTCGTTTGGGCACCAAATGTATACTGTGCACTTCTGATTTCCATGAATTATGCAAGATGGGTATTTCTTTTCATATTTTATAGCTCATAATAGCAAGGTTGAAAAATTTTAGAGATCATACCCAAGGCCCTAAAAAGTAGAAAGTTGCAAAACTGGAAATGAGTGCAATTTTAGTTTTCATGGTATATTCTTTGTTTGTATACGGTATTGATTTTCTAAAATATGGCCACATATATAACATTTCTCACAAGGACATGTATATATACTGTATAAAAGTCTCCCTAAATAATGCAATCTCCCGTTGAGTTTTCAAGATATATTCTTGAAAGAGTCTTGTTTTAGGACTATAGCTAGTTTTAACCAAATAGCCTCAGAGGCTACATTATGTACTGGGATTGAAGTTATAATGGCCCAAAACTTCTTACTCTTTGATGTCAGATGAGACTAAGTAGGCACATGAGTGAGCAGAAGGTGTTAGTGTGAAGTGCTTTTTATGACAGGAAATGACTTTCGTCACAGTTTTTGTTCTTCCCGAAACAGTTCCCAAAACGAGGACTTGACTGGAGGCAGTTTATTTGGGAGATTATCCTGGAAAGCCCCAGTGAAGGAGTAGAACTAATGAGACAAGGGTGGGAGAAGGATAATAGAAGGCATATCGAGAAGTGAGTGACTGCTGTCATCAGCTGGAGTCTCCCAGAAACCTTTTGGTTCATGGGGATGCTGTGGCATTGACTCACTGATTCTGCCCCCCACTAGTTCAGGGGGTCTGTGAGAATATCCGCTCTTGCACGCTTCCTGGTTGTGCCTGTACATGGCTGAGCAGCCTCCCTTTGAGCCCAGGAAGGTCTGTGGAGATGCCGGTGCTTGAGGCGAGAAGCTGTCATTGTACTCAAAGCGGTACCACAGCCTCAGCTGCAGCTGAACTTGGAAGTATGTGGAGGGGACAAAAGAGATATAAAGTCAGATTTCCTCATTTATAGGCATTATGGCCATAATGCAAACTCTATCAGTCTTGGTTTTGGTTGCCACTAACCTATCATTCTTTGTGGTTTGGCCACTCTGAGTGGCTTTCTAAGGATGTGGGTGTGAATCTTGATGCACGAGGGCAGAGAAGAGCCCAGGAAGAATGTGGATCGCTAAAGGCTCTCATTTGATCTCTAACTTGGCTCAGTGTGCCAGCTCCTCATTCTCACTCACAGTCTCTCCCACACACGTGGACACGTGTGTGTGTGCGTGCACACACACGCCATTCTTGTGCCTTGTCAAAGGAAGACTAAGCTCTGTCTTTTTTTTTTTTTAAGATTTTATTTATTTATGTGACAGAGACAGAGACAGCCAGTGAGAGAAGGAACACAAGCAGGGGGAGTGGGAGAGGAAGAAGCAGGCTCATAGCGGAGGAGCCTGATATGGGGCTCGATCCCATAACCCGGGGATCACGCCCTGCACCGAAGGCAGACGCCCAGCCGCCATGCCACCCAGGCACCCCTAAGCTCTGTCTTTTAATATCAATTCTATATTCCTGGTGAAGGGAACCAGACTGACCAACACAAATGGGGGAGGCTAGACGTAGGATGTGTAAATCCCATAAGAATGGGCATGGGGGATAGCTGGAGAATGTAGTCCAGATGTAAATCCCCTACAGTACCAATCAGAGCAGTTCAGTATTCTACCAAATAACCAAATATAGGAATAACTTGTGGGTTTTTTTTTTAATGACACATTGGATGAGCCTCCAGCGTACCATATAATGCAATAACTGTCTGGAAGCCAGGAGATGAGCAGAAGAACAGAGCCAGGTCTCAGGTCTGAAACTACCTCTTAGAATAAGAAGGGAGGGGCCCCTGGGTGACTCAGTCGTTAAGCATCTGCCTTGGCTCAGGGCGTGATCCCAGCATTATGGGATCAAGCCCCGCATCAGGCTCCTCCATGGGAGCCTGCTTCTTCCTCTCCCACTCCCCCTGCTTGTGTTCCCTCTCTCGCTGGCTCTCTCTCTCTCTCTCTCTCTCTCTCTCTCTCTGTCAAATAAGAAAATAAATAAATAAAAGAATAGGAAGTGAAGTAAGGCGTAAGAAAGTGATGCTAATCTTAAAATGGAAAAGAGCTGTGTCCATTTTAGAAGCAAACAGGCAGAAAAATGTGAGTATATCAGCATCTTCTGTATTCACATATGTTTCCCTCACTTATTTGGCGTTTTGAAGTGCATCCCAGCACATCAGCACAGAGTCCCTCCCTCCCTTCATCCCTTCCCCCTTTCCTTCCATTGTTATTCATTCATTCATTCATAGGACTATAGGCAGGCAGTGTGGCACACATGCTGAATAAGCAGATCACACCAGAGACAAGGTTTCTCTTGGATGTGACGATGAGGCTACAATATAACACTGTGGCTTTTTCCCTAGTACTGTTCCCATCACAGCCTATTCCCCAAGCAGAGTAACAGTGGTTTTTAAATCAGACTGTTATGGTGATGTTGCCAACTTTTTTCAAAGCAGAAGCCAGGGAATCAAGGGAGTCAAGGTTTAATAAAATAAAAGCAAAGTATATGTGTATATTTTTCTTGTGCAAGGGCTACAGGTTTCCATAAAATAAAAAATTAATGCCTGGGCAATTTTATCGTTACAGATTTCAAGGAGGACATAAGTTTACCTGCTGTCTACAGAGCACAAAATGATGCATGCTGGATAAAAAGTTTTTTTCAGGCTATTTCCATAATGTTCCATTATGTTGCTGAACATGGGAAAATTATGCCAGCCACTAGGAAATTGTAGAATTCACCCAGTGGCGATAAGGCCCCCGTCTGCTAAGAGTGCGGCTATCCCCATGCCGATCAGTGTTAACCTGCATACTCAAGCAGGGGCCAGAAGGGCATTCAGAATAGTCAAGGCATGATTCATGGCAGTGGGGATGTTGGTGACATGGCAGTGGTGACAATAACAGCACCTTACTTTTGTGTTAAGTACTAGGATTTCTAAAGCAGTTTCTTGGACACTGTCTCATTTGTTTCTCATAAGAACTTCAGGAGACAAAAAGTTATCCCTCGTAAGTGGTATATCCCAGGTCACACAGACCATGGTGACAGAGCCAGAGTTGGAATTTGGTTTGTTGGGGGATGTTGAGCTTCGTGACATGAGAGAGAAGGATGAGCTGAAGGGACATACGTTCATCGCACACGTACTTTAGTAACGCAAAAATGAGAGAAAAATAAGAAGTTTATAACATTGAATTAAATATTTTTTTCAAAAAAGTTATTTATTTATTTTAGAGAGAGAATGTGTGCACAAGCAGGGGGAGGGGCAGAGGAAGAGAATCTTAAGCAGATTCCATGCTGAGCATGGAGCCTGATGCAGGGCTTGACCCCATGACCCTGAAGTCCTGACCTGAGCCGTAACTAAGAGTCGGGCGCTCAAACGACTGAGCCACCCAGGCACTCCTTAAATTAAATCTTTTAAAGTTTGCTGAGAAGGCCAAAAGGAGATAACACTTTTTAAGCTGAATGCTTAAAGAAATAAGCTTTAATTATTATTATTTTGTGATATTACTCGTCTTCACCCCATCCTCTCAGTGACACTGGGTAAAAGAGGCGCTGCTAACCTGGTGAGTGGCTCTAATTACAGTCACAGTTACATTGGCTTCGGTTGTGCTGGTGGTAATAGTGAATATTTACTGCGGACACGACTACACAATCAGCATTAACTATTAATACTAGTTTAACCGAAACTAGCATCAGTAGCTTTATAGCCTTTCATTTTTATTATCATTTACAGCTGAAGAAATGGAGGTTCACGGACCCTAATAGCACAGCTGTTCTCTTAGCCAGCCAGTCAGGGGCTCAACCTGAGTTTGAGGCCTCGTGTAGGGGAGGGGTCCTCAACCTGGAGTGAATTTGTCCCCAGGGGACATCTGACAATGTCTGGAGGCACGCATGGTTGTCACATCTGGAGTGGGGAGTGCTGCTGGCATCTAGTGGGTAGAGCCCAGTGATGCTGATGAACATCCTACAAGACACAGGGCAGCCCCAAGACAAAGAATGTTCCATCCCCCAATGTCAACCGTGCTGAGGTTGAAGGACCTTGACATGATCTTATAAGACTGGGTAATAATGGAAATTTTTATTTAAATCAGTTGGTCTGTCACCATTTAGATTTTTATTTGTTGAAAAGATAGAGCTCAGTTTCATCTGGCTCAGCCTCCTTAGGGTACAGAGGAATGCGCCAGAAGTTCCCTTTCAAAGAACAGAAATAGAGCAGTCACAAAATTCTGAATGCCTGAGGGATTTTGAGGCTGATGGTTTTGTAAAGTGACTGACACCTTTGACAGTTCCCTGCGGAATTATTAAAACCTGAGTCTTTGGCAGGTATGCAATACCTATGGATTTCATAAAAATTAGACCTTTATTTCAAAGATAAGACTTATAAAGTTTAAAGTGCAGACAAGTTGCTTCCAGGTGAAGAAAGAGCTAGGAATCGAAATTTCAAAGGGCAGTGATAACAAGTGATAATTTACTGTGACGCTCAGAGCCAAGGTGAAGCGTGTTCGTGATAAGCATTTAGCTCTGTTATCCTTGCCCTGAAACACATCATGCCTCTTCATGATTCCTTCTGCTGCTTTTCTTTCCCTTACACAAAAGTGGATTTTCAAAGATTTCAGGCACACAGATCATGAACAATGATGCCCCTTTGGTTACATAATCCCCGTGGCATCAGCAAGTCTGGGGGGGGAGGGCACTACCAAGCTTAGGGCCTCTTTGTCCCCACAGGGCCCATCCCACCTCTTAGCACCTTGTCCCCACATCTCGCACTGAGTAAATATCTAGCAGGGCGTTGAATACTGACCTATAGCTCAGTGAAGACCCACTGACAACAGGTGACCAGAGCTGTGTGAAAATCTACCAGTTAAGAAAGTAGAAGTTAAAAGACACAGTGGAAAAAGTACTGATGGCTGGAAAATAGAGCTGGAAGTCTGAGCTCCAGTCTTGAGTGCCTGGCAGTCAGCATGACGCCGGCCATCTTAGAGTTCCTGTCCTCACCTGTAACATCTGGAGCTGCACAGGATAATCTGGAGGACTAAGATTCCCTTCAGTTTTAATATACTACCCTTTCTAAAGGGAAGAGGAAAGAAAAAGTTCCTCAAATCTAGCATAACTGCTGGGAAATTATTATTCAGTTTCTTGGGTGGTCCTGCTTGTGGGTAAGTAAAGGGTTTATACTTCCCCCTAAAGCTCTAATCTTGCGTGTGTAATGGAGGTAAAAAAAATTTTTTTTCGGAATATCTTAATGGGCTTTGGCCCCTGTGTCTCTGTAGGATTTTCTCCTCCATTATCCCAAAGCATCTGTCCATGGGTGTGGGACGGGAGGAGAGCACTGAGATAGGAATGCAAGTAGAACAGGTTGATAATATTCACACTCTAGACACAAAATAGGCTTTCTCAGGCTCCAGTGGTATACTGTAGGAAGCTTGAAGACAGGCCTTGCCAAGAGAAAAAAGGATTCTCTAACTTCCTTTATTGTCCCATTGATTATATCAGGAGGCAGTTCCAGTAACCTTAGTAACCTTGATGATAGCATTTTACACAGAGGAGGGTCTAACCAGACAGGAAGAGAAGAGGGAAGTCCACACACATTCATCTCACTAGGGGAAGGGACAGGTAACTGAAAATCTGAGCATTTCTATGACTCACTCAGCCGTGAACTGGGTGGGCTACTTGAGATAACTTTTTTAATTATTACGTTTGATGACATTTTCCTAGATAAGACTAAAGTTTCATGTTTCTTTTCCAAGCATTTTAAAAATCAATGCCTTCTTTGAAATTTCTTTCCAGTTTATTATTCATCTACCTAAATTCATACATATTTTTATTTATTTGCTCATTTATCAAATATTTATTGAGCATCTGCTGTGCACAAGGTCCTGGGAATTCAGCAGTGAGTAAATACAAATAACGTCCCTGCCCTTAGGGAGCTTACTTTCTAGTTGGAGAAAAAACAACATCAACGGTAATATATAATTCTAACCCACGGTAGGAAGAAGGTCAAAGAGAACGCTGCTTCCTGGTCCTTGTGCTCATGCTCTTCCAAGGCTGTGTTCTCTGAACGCACACCGTGTCTAACGCCTCTCCCCCGCCAGTACACTGAAGTGCGTAAGCTCCCACCCAATCCGGTCACTTTCCTTTTCACGACCCACAGCGGCTGCTATAGCCTGCTCTCTCCCAGGCCCGAGCACTGGCCTCCAAATGCCTGTAACCTATTCCCACAGATGAGGCCTCCTTTCCCCCCAAGTCATTCCTTGTAAAGTCCCATAAAAGTCCAGGTCTCATGCACACATCCAGGAATACACACCCTTTCCTCTTTCCTTCCTGTCTTTCCAAATCCCAGCCTTTTCAGTAAGATCCGGCCAGTTTCCTGTGTGGCTTGTTCCACTAAAAACCCAGCCAGCCCACACAGATGGCTCCTTTTCCCATATTCCACAATTCCCAGCCAGTACTTTGGATCATAGACTCCCAAACTTGGAAGAACATGCTGGTCCTCTAGCCCAGTCTTGACTGCCATGTGGGAAACTGTCATACCTTCTTAACAGGCGGCCTCAGACCTCTACACTCTATACCAGTGTTCTTCAAATGAGTAAAAAATACATATACATGTACCCACAATGGTGAATTAAATTATTTTAATTATTTTATTAAGCATTTACAAGCAAAAAGTTATTGATGAATTTGTATGCTTTATGGCTCTTATAAATTCATAAAAGAAAAAAATTTAAATGTAAAACCAATGAAAAGACTAATTAGTTCAAAATGATCAACATTAATGTATTGTGACACAGTGTTTCACCAAAGCAAAGTATCTATTCTCAATGTAAATGTGTTACTACTATCAAACAGGTTCTCCCAAAAATGCCATAATGCAACCTTACATATCTATGATAGGCCACTTCTGCCATTTTTTTATTGAGCCTGTAACATTTGCCATAGCTTTGCACTAAAGAAATCTCCCATGCAGACACAGTGTGGGCATGACCTAATTATCGGGTGGTGGTCTAGATCAGGTGGGGTTTCCATTTAATTATAGATAAAAATTAAACACTTTAAACATTTGCACAGGAACATTTGTGACTCCTGTAATATATTTTCAGAATATATTCAGAAATCCATGTTATATAGTTTTGGACTGACTTAGGAGTTTATGCTTTGACTTTGCAAATAGATTCTATATAAAATGGGCTTACAGGAAGGACTGATTTTAACATTTATTCTCTTTTCTTCATAGTACCTAACATTGCATGTAGCATGCTAGATGCTAATAAAAGGTTTCTTAAATATATTTTTTTCTATTTCTTTCATTATTTTTTTAATATGAATTTCAAGTTTATTCACAGACCTCTCTATAAATCTCCCAGGAAAGTGAGTTAGTAATGATTCTTTGATTCTGATTTTCTGGACAAATACGTACATAAGCTCCATTAGACATTTCAACAGACAACTCCTCAAGATGATGAAAGCTAAATTTAAGACATCAGAGACTGAACAATGATCAGTGTAAGAAAATCAAAATCAAGGTAGCCTAAAGGTCAAGCAGTGGTTTAAGGATGCCGAATAAAATGTGGTTGTTGACCAGTGAAAATTTCCTGGTTGCAGACAATGATTTGAAAGACGTAGCTTTTCCAGACTATTTCCACCTGTCCCCTACAGTGCTAGGAGCTCTGTTACAAGTCAGTAAAAAACTAATTGCCTTTCTGTCTTTGAAAATATTTTAGAGACATTTCTGTTTTGATGCTTCCAGGGGAAAATAGAGTAAAAACAAATTCAGTAATTCTCAACTGAAAGGCCTGATATCACCTTATTCCAGTTCTTTTTTCCCTCTGTGGATATTTTAACTCTTTTTCCTACCTCCCTACTCATCAACTAAAGGTTTAAAGTTAATGGAGGGAATGCATTTTCCTTCTTCTCTAGTTATCCTCTCTAAATATTGGTCTTCCTTCCCGGTTGGTGAATTGATTATTAATAGACCATGACAAACAAAGATGGCTCATGAATCTATTTTCATCCATGTCTTGGTAATCTCACGAGGCTTCCTCCACTCTCCCACAGCTCAGCCTGACACTGTGTCTTAAAAGGGCTGGGCCCCTCACAACTTGGTCCTCTATGACTTAGCAGCAGTTTGCTTGGGGGGAGCCACTCACCTGTAAATACTCCCCTCAGCTGTGTGCCCCAGTGCCTGAAACCTACCAGCAGTGAGCAACAGTACTTTGCCTTCCAAACACAGCCTTTCAAGAAAGGCCCAAAGAAAATTGTCTGGGCCAGTCACATCAAGATGTGAATTAGCTTATCAGATCACTTCTGTCTCTGGCAAATATTCAAGACTGAGTGAAGAGCTAATTAGAGATTTATTGGTGGTTAGAGGAGTTAATCTGGAAGAAGGAAAGAATTATTTTGGAGGAAAATACACCAATTGTGGAGGAGTGCCCTGGAGTGGGATTAGGGGGCAATAGGAGGTAATTGAGAACGACTTTACAGGTTACTTGGGGTTAGCCCTGCTTACAAGTAACTGATATTCAAAGCACTTAAAAGCTCCTTATGTTTTAATGAGGATTAAATCTTAAGCTAATTTCAAAGAATCATACAATTAAATTAAAAATAGGCCATATCATAAGAAAGAAGTATTTGGCTTTTTCTGGGTATCCAAAAGGAAGAATTAGAATCTGTGGTTGTAAATTATAGGGGTCTAATTTCAGCTCAATGTAAGAAATTTGAAACAGTTAAAACTCTTTAAAACTCTTATTTTCTTCCAAGATAGTGAGCTGTGACTCAGTAGAACTGCTTCTACAGAGGTGAATGATGTCAACTTTGGCCTTAATGTTGATCTTAGGCTACCTAGGATGTATCTTCTATTTAAGAATGGTTACAAATTTAGGTCTGAATTATAAATGAATATACTCTTTAATTACTTCAAAAAATCTGTATGTCTGTGTATAGATATACACACACACATACATACATCAAAAAATGTAAGCTAGGGGCACCTGGGGGCTCAGTCAGTTAAGCATCTGCCTTCGGCTCAGGTCATGATCTCAGGGTCCTGGGATGGAGCCTCACATTGGGCTCTCCGCTCAGCTGGAAGCCTGCTTCTCCCTCTCCCTCTCCCTCTGCCCCTCCCCCCTGCTCATGCTTTCTCTCTCTCTCTGTCTGTCTCTCTCTCTCTGTTCCTCAAATAAATAAAATGTTTTTTTTAAAGTAAGCTAAATTCTCATCCTAGTAGTATTCTACATATGTATTTTTTTTTTCTTTTCCAGAGTAATGGCCCTTGGAAAGATAAAAGCTGACATAATCATAGCAAGTATTTATAAAGAACTCAGTAAGTGTAAGAGCCTCTTCACAGAGCTCTCCATGGGCCACGTGCCCCATTCTGCAGTTAAGGGGACTGAGCCACTATAGGTGAAATGTTGCATTCTGGCTTCCAGAGTACATAGATTGGGGAGCCAGCCAAGAGTGAAACTGTTCTGGTGTCAGGGTCTAGGACTAACAATGGCACTTTCCAGTCGCCAGCACCCAACTAGGATAATCTCAGAATATCACAGGATAGCTAAATAAATTGAGAGTCTGAAATGCTGACCTGCGTTGCATTTTACCCCCTGTAACATAAACTGAAAGTAAATCAATGTCAGAGCAGCCTTAAAAACCAACTACAGTTGCTTTATGACTCCAGCGTAGTGACAATATCAACTTCCAGCCGCGGTCAAGTAGAGATTAAGATCAATCATTACACCAAGTCAAAACTTGCTTTTCTTTGCATTGCACTGATCATGCTTTAAGGACAAATTATAAGCCACAGTATTACAGAGCTTTAGAGCAGTAAGCTGTCTCAGGATTGTTCAACCCTCCCTTCTTGTTACAGAAGTGAGGATACTGATCCCTCCTGAGAGGATCTTATTTCAAATCCACACGGTGGCTTCATAGCTGGTCTTCCTGCCTCTGCTGTTGGTTTTCTGTGTCCAGTCTTCCTATCATAGCCAAAGGGACCGTTCATACAGTTGGATCACTGCATCCAGTTTTCTTTAAACTCCTTCAAATACTCCTCATTACTCTCAGACTAAGTTCAAGTTCTTAAGTTAAAGCACCAGGTTTTTTTTGAAACCTGGTCCCTGATTGTCTCTAGTCTCAACTGTTCCCACTCACTGACCTTGAACTCTGTGGACTCCAGTCACTACCCTGTGGTGGTAGAATCACAGTCTGGTCTCTGAGCCTTTGCACATCCAACTCCTTTGCTTTTATAGCCCTTTCCCTGGCCGCCTCTGCCTATCTCCACTTCACCCTACGGAACACAGCTTCATTGTTCCTAAAGGAAGATGACTCTAACCTGGAGGCCACGTTTATTTTGTTTCATTTTTCAAGCACCCAATGTAAACAAGCCTGCCAGTATTGCTTCCCAACCTGTAACATACTCGGAGTAATCATGCTTGTGTGTGTCTGGACAAGAAGTGCAGTGAGATTTTGCAGCATGGCATCCCTAGTCATAACATGGTAAGGATTCCTAGCTTATAAAAAGGGAAACCAACAAGTCAATGAAGCAAAGTTTGCTGGGATCATTTGGTGAGGGTATCCTGTTGTTACAACATAATCCAATGATTGATGTACCTAATTATGAAAACTGAGTCAGCAAGAAATAGCAATTATATTTAATGTAGTATGATTACGGAAGCAGAAAACTACAATAACTTTCAGAACGATTTTCACTGAAAATGTTTAAAATAAAATGAGTTTTCATGCTTAAAGGAATGAAAATAGTTCATCAGTTCATTTGTGTTAAAGATCCAATTATGTTCAAGTTTGTATCAGATAGAGGCAATGTGATAACAGAGAGTCAGGAGTTGTAAATTCTGGTCTAGTAATTGACACTGAGCAAGTGAGTGACTTTGGGTGAGCAAGACCTCTGCTACCTTTGCCTCTTAGAGCTAGCATAATACAGTGGCTAAAAACAGAGGCCATGGGCTCAAATTCAATCCTGGCTTCAGTACTTTGAAGCTATGTGGCCTTTAATTATTTTATCTCTCTAAGCCTCAGTTTTTTTGTTTGTAAAATGAAAAAAAAAAAAAAATAACACGTACCTCATAGGAGTACTATGAAAAACCGATGGTACATCCCGTGCAAGCGACTCAGCAAAGGATATGACGTATGGTAACAGCTCAAGTAGCTATTGTTGTTATAATTATTATAATTATTTACAGTGAGGGAAATAGATTAGATGCCTCCAAGGTCCTCTCAAGCTTTACAATTCGGTGTCTCTATGAGCAGCTCATTCCCAAATGATGTCAGATAAATGAGGTTTCACTGTATATTGGGCAAGAAATCAATATGGCCAATTTTCAGTTGTGCACAGTAAGGTAAGGTGAGCAGAGCATGAATTATTCAGAACTTTGGTTACACTCAATATATTTCTATTTGATCTTGGAACGCATAGAACTTTTTAAAAGAATATTTTCCATCCTTCTTATATTGTGTTTAATGATTAAAATGAGTTTGGCCTTTCTGTGTTTGCCAAGGGAAAAGAGATGGAGAAATGCTAGGTACTGTGTATATGGTATCTTACTTAATCACTAGCAATTTAGATGAAATCATCCAGCAACTGAGTGGGTGATAGAAAAATCAAGCAGGATAATACAGTTGTAGCCCTGATAATGGGCATGCCTGTGATGGAGAACCAGCTTCATGGCATCTCCTTATGAAGCTTCTCCAGAATTTCAGGGGACTCAGGTACATATGGGCTTTGAAACCCTAAGAGTGGAAAACGACTATCAAGTGTTTTCCCCATGGATATCTTCATTTTCGAAATGGCCTTAGCACAGAAGTGATGTCTAATTAGGATTCCCTGGTACAATGGCTGCAGCCCAACACTCTAAGAGCCTAATTATCAAAACTCATTTATCAGTAAGAATGCTTCCCCACCTACCATGCACTTTATCATTTAAAAGAAATAGGTATCTTTTTTCCTTCCTCCTCCTCCTGTCTCCTCCTTGTCTCCTCCTCTCTTCTCCTTGTCTCCCCCTCTTCCTCCTGTCTCCTTCTTGTCTCCCCCTCTTCCTCCTGTCTCCTCCTTGTCTCCTCCTGTCTCCTCCTTGTCTCCTCCTCTTCCTCCTGTCTCCTCCTTGTCTCCTCCTCTCTTCTCCTTGTCTCCCCCTCTTCCTCCTGTCTCCTCCTTGTCTCCTCCTCTCTTCTCCTTGTCTCCTCCTCTCTCCTCCTTGTCTCCTCCTCCTCCTCTTTTCCTACTCCTCCTCCCTCCTTCTCCTCCTCCTCTTCTTCTTTTTAAATTAACAATTTGTTCAGTGAGACATTTAGCTCTTCAAAGGTTAAAAAGCCCCACAAAAAGCAGACAGGACACTAGGAGTCCATGCTGGACAGCAGAAGTGTCATAACCTGGGCTGGAGCACTTGTTGGAGTCTGGGCTTACACTCACTGACAAGCTGTGTGACTTTGGTAAATTACTAAATCTCTCTGAGCCTTAGTTTCTTCTGTGGTAAACTGGGAATTCACTCTGAAGCTGGTAGAGCTCAGGCTTCAGAGCCCTCACTTGTGTAGGTTCACTGCTCACACAAAGCGTACAGCGTGTCTTAGTTGCGAGGAGCCCAGTCTCTTCTTACTCCAACTGACTTCCTTTGCTGCAGCCTCCAGCATTTTCGGTGTCTGGCTGAGGGGAAGCTGAGTTTTGCAGATACTACTACTGTAGTAGTTTTAGGTTCAGTGACGGTATTTATGCGGTCTGCAACCATTTCTGTAGATTATTAAGTTCTTGCTAGCATCCTGGTCTAGGATTGACTTATAAGTGCACTCCCACAGCCCATTTTCATAGCTACATTCTCATTTGTATTTGAATATTCTTTTTTCTTAAAGAAAACCTCTAAAATATATTAATTTCAGGCCCTGGAAAACCTGGATCTGCCTCTGAGGATAAGGATACCTACCTCACACCATTGTTATAAAGATCAATATAGCTTTTCCCCACTTTTGTTCTTTCTTCTTTTTCCTTCTTTCTTTTCTAAAATCATATAATAATGATAAGGGTGATCTAATCCAGGGTATTTGAGGGTTTTTTCCCCAAGACATTTTCCCTCCTCAAATAAAATCATAGGTGAAGTCTTGCCACATGAAATACACTAGTAATTGACAGGATTTGTATGACGCTTAAATCCTTACTGTTTAGGGAATCATCTTCTCTTTTTTACGTAAGTCTCCAAAGAACCACTGTGAGCTTCAGGATTCCAGGGGACCCCATTTGAGAACACATGATTTAACTCACTTCTTTCTTTTTATAGTAGAAAATAACTCCAGAGACACTGCTCAGACTCCCTTCTTCCCATTCTGTGTTCAGCCCACCATATCTGTCTTCTTTCTCAGGTTTATGACAATAAATACAATAATGATAATTATTACTTAAAGTTTAGATGTAAAGCTAACTGGGATCAAAGACGGGTATGTAAAAAATAAAATACTGAAAACCCTGGAAGAAAACTGGGGAGAGTCCATGTGCAAAGGAGGCTTTGGGGTGACATCTTAACCGAGGCAGGCAATCTAGAACATGTAAGAATACAAAACTTGTGTGTGGTACACGTGCTATAGATAATGGCACTCTACAGATAATTAATTGGCAAGTAATGTCTGCAACAGTTATGGCAGAGGCAAAGAGTTCAGATAAATAGAAACTGCACAAAGATGATGAATGGGCAGTCTGCAAAAAAGCATGTCTGCACGGCCAGTAAACTTAAGGAAAAAATGCCAAGCCTCTGTGGGGAGAGAAGTGCAAATTAAGCAGCAGTGAGTGGCCACTTCGCATCCATCAGAGCGGTAACCAGTGAGTGATAATACCTACTGCTGATGGGAAGAAGTTAAAAGGATACCTTCCCTCAAATTTCTGGTAAAAATGGCAATTGTTACAGACTTTCAGAAAGCAATCCTGAAATATCTATTGAAATAAAAAGTACAAGACCTATTTCCAGGGCCACAGCAAGACTTTCATGGGCCCTTGGAACTTTTTACCTGTATGGATTTTTTTTTCCTGCACTAAATACACACACATAGAAAATATAAAATATACTTTATAACTGTGTTGATGTAAAGATGACTATAATCCAGAATGGATTCATTATTATCTTATTTCTATTCATTTTCCCTCTAATTTTAAAAGAAATTAAAGATTAAAACACCTGCCAGGTCCTTAAAGCTCCCCTGGGCCCTGAGCACTGTCTGTGCCTTATGACGTCAGCCCTGACTCCTCACCCAGAAGTCTGTCTACTGCGAATCAGGTAAACTTCAGGTATACTCACTGCAGTACGGCCAGAGTAGCAAAACCTAGAAACAAAGCGAAGACCTTCAATAGGCAATTGTTGAATAAATTGGGTTGTACATTTATGATCCCATCTTAGTAAAATAATCAAAGCCAAGAAGACATGTCTCCATTATCTTGCAGCCTCACAAACCTACCTAAAACTCAGTGGCTTCAAAGAATAATAATTTTATCTGCCCATGATAACAGTTAGCAACATGTTAGACATTGCTTTTGCTGGTCTCACAAGGGGTAATTCAAGCAGGTGCAGCCAAATGACAGCTCACCTGGGGCTGGATGGTCTATGACAGCCTTACTCACAAGTCTCATGGTTAATCTTTCTCTCAATGGGGCCGTGTGTCTCCAGTGAGCTAGCTCAGGTTTCTTCCCATGGGAGCAGAAGTGTTCTCAAGAGCAAGAGAAGATAAGCTCAAATGGCCAACAGTGTTGCAGACCTAAGCTCGTGTTATGTTTGCTAATGTCTCCTTAACCAAAGCAAGTCACGTAATCAGATCCAGAATCAGCGGTGGGGGGCCAGGAGAGGGCAATGCAAGAGCATGAATGGAGGGAGGTATGATTCATTGGGGGACACGGTCTATCTATTTCATTTTCGTGTTTCAATACTCGTATTTTTCAGTAGTTTATTTTCTCATTAAATTCCAGCAGCTTCAATTGGCATTTAAATCAGTCATACTACCGCATTCATAAATTAGATAAACAATAGTAAAACATTTTTAGCTGTAAAGTAGTATAAAATATAGTTATGTTTTTATTTGAATTGCAAGGACAATTTTACTCAAAATGAATGAAGTTTGCAAAGAAATTAGTACTTTCTAATCAGAGCCAGATTTGTTTTTTTGTTAAACTGAGTCTTGTTTAGCTAAAAACAGTTGGAGAATTTCTCACTCCATTGTTTTTCCTCAGCACACATACACACACAGATATAAATTTTAAAGATCTGTTCTTCCTCCAGGAAACTTTACTTTAGTAAAACACACCCTCTTTTCCAAACTATCTTCCAACAACAAGGACAAAATATGCTTTTTTCTTGAGAATGATGATAAGAGTATAAATGGTAAAAGTAGTAAATATAAATATGAAAAATAGTAAAAATATAATGATGAGATTAGTATAAACAATTCAGCTTAGCTTATGAGCAGAGATTGTGTAGCTAGAATTCCTGTGTCCCAGTTGTGACTCTGCCTTTCTTTAGGTAAAAAGCCTTGCAGTAGTGAACTCATCTTCTGTGCAGATGGCAGGGACAGAGCACTGAGGACAAGCCTCAGAGCCCAGCTCTCTCTAAAGGCCAGTGTGAGGACACAGAAAGGCAGAGAAGAGTAAGTTTCAGTGAGGGGATGGTCAACAGTGACCAAGGCTGCTGACATCACAGAGGAGGAGGACTTAGTCAAAGGCAGCATAGTCATCAGTGGCATTCTCGAAAGGGGGGCAGAAGTGATAACTTTCTGACTTGAGGGGGTTCAGGTGTAAATGATGAAAAAGAGAAGTTCCCTTAGGTTGGATTGATAAACAGGAGTAGAGGACAGCATGCATTTTTTCCCCCTCCATTACCCAAGTTAGAGGAGACGAGCGCTAATTAACAAAGAAGATGGAGCTAATGGGGAAAAAAAGAGAAGGAAAATTGAGGAAATAATTCTCTTAAGTGTCAGAAGACTGGCGTGAAATAACATGGCATTGGAAAGAAGTAGTAAAGAAGAGTCCTTCTCTTCTCTTCCTGGCAAACTCCTCCTCATCCTTTAAGACTCAGCTCCAAGTGACTTCACTAATGAAGCCTTACCAGGCTGGCCTAAGTTGTCCAATCCCTTATCTAAAGTTTTTGGGTTCTTTGTTTATATCTTTTTTTAAAATAACACTCAGCCAATTATACAGTATTTTATTTCTCCACACATCTATCCCGTACATTAGACAGCAAATTCCTCAGAGCCAGAATCTGTGATTCATTCATTTTACTTTGTTCTAGTATAAGGCATAGCACCAGATCTAGTACCACATTAGTAGATATCCAAAAATTAATTAATTAATTAATTAGCAATGGGAAAGGGAAAAGACCTGTGTAGGTTACAGTGGAGGAGCAAAATACAGGTGTTAACACATTTGGATCGATGTTCTTAGTCTCATTATTGGGACAGAGTGAAAATGAGAGTGATGAGGTTAGAGATGAGAATAGAGGATTGAGTAGATGGAGAAGAGACAACGTAGTCAGTGTCTGTAGGATCTAAGCTAGTGATCAATAGGGTTGTTGAGCTTTGCTGTAGAGACCTATTAAAATGAGAAAGCATGCATTTGTAGCATGCCTATTTGGTTTTATAGGTTTTCCCCCCTCACCTTAGTCTTCTGTAACCTAAAAGTAATAATGAAGAAAATACTAATAGAGCTTCTCCAGACTGAATCATGAAAAAAGTCAATTTTATGTTTTGTGGAGTAAAGGTCACACAGTATCAAGTATGGGAATATGGCAGTCATGATGACATGGAGAGAAAGAGCTGTGGTTTTGTGACTAACATTGCCAAGTTTGGGATTATTGTTTTCTTTAGAGTAGTGCCTTGGAGCCAATACCAAGAATGGAAAGACTTGGTAAGAATCAAACAAAAGGCAGAAATGGGATGGATATGGGTAAAAGAGAGAGTAAAAATGAAAAAGTAAATGTAGATTTTACCCTGATCTCAAAAATTTTCTTGAAGGACTTGTCAGGTAAGAGAAATATAAACTATTGATTTATTAACAAGAAATCAAAATTTTTTCCTTTTTTTTTCCGTCTAAATTACCCTTTTCCCTTGAGACTTGGACAGGTGAAAGAACCCATTAGAAGATGATAATGAGTAAAACCTCATACAGAAATTGCACTCATGGAAAGATCATGACATAATATTAGCATGCAGAATATCTGTTTTTAAATCCACATTCTCTCTACCACCACCATTTGCTGTGTGCCAATTATGAGACAATAGCTCCTCCGGGATATAATGTAGTTTACTCAGGGCATTCATTCAAGCTTTAAAAAAAAAAAAAAATCCAAAGTGATAGAGAACGTGTGTGAGGTTAATATTCAAGTGTTAATGAGGACCTAGGTATTGTGCAGCTTACATTGTGCTAATTAAATTAATTGCATGGTCTTAGAATTAGGGAGCTTTCACAGGGGGAAGGTCTCAAGGCCACTGCTGCCTCCTCTCTCTGGATTTCCGGCTTGGTTGTGCACAAGTAGTTACCTTAACAGGGATAACGAGATTCTGGGAAAAATAGGTTCTCCGACCAAGTTCTTTTGAGCCTGATTGAGATCAGAAAATCAGTTTCATTGTTTCAAATGAGAAATATCTCATTCCAGTAGATAAACTTATTTTTGAAAGACACATTAAGATCAGAAGGTGACTTAGTGATTAAAAGGCATCAGCATAAGGAGGGTCCCAGAGACTATCCTATTCTGGATATCACCAATTCACATATGCTCCAGGCCCCTTTCAAGGGCTAAGAACAGCTATTTATCATTTTGTGGTACATCCACATTTTCCATTAAAAGACTTCTTTATTAATTCAAGAGTAGAGTCTCCAGTAAGCCAATCTCCCCTGTTAGTGTTTTGTTCTTAGTCTGTACTATGTGGTCCCTCGCTATAAGAGAGCAGGAAAGTGAAGAGATTCATAAACTATCAATACCCAAAATGTCATGTTACAGCATTTACTAGCAAATGAGCTATAAAATTATTTTATGCTTCTTTCCAGTTTTATATCAAATCATTAGAAGTGAACTTTTCCCTTTCTGGGCAATCAGGAAAAGACTACTTACGATGTTCCAAAGATAACCTTTATGTACGTGTTCATTTTTGATTCGTGATTAATTTTCTAACACGTTTCATCCTTGGCCACTTCTAGAGATCCATATGCTTTAGAAGGTAATAACAGGAAGGATATATGCCATATGCTCACATGCCTATCTCAAATCATGAGGTGTAGAAAGAGTCAAAGAGAGCCTTCCTCAGCCTATCAGCATCAGCAGAGCTCTGGAGAACTGTTGCTTTGTACTCTTCAGAGCACGCAGCATAAGACCTTACACATATGAGCCAAAAATAATTATTTTATCTGGAAGAGAGTTCTCTCTTAAAATTAAAGTAGTGAACATGGTGGAGAGGCCGCCACATCATCTCTACGTTGGGAAAGCTCCAGCTTGGCCCAGTTACCTGGCACCTATGTGTCTGTATTAGTTTCCCAGGACTGCTGTAATAAAGAACCATAAACAAGGTGACTTAACAGAAATGTATTGCCTTTACAGTTTTGGAGGCTAGAAATCCAAAATCAAGGTATCTGCAAGGTTGATTCCTTCTGAGGCCTGCAAGGGAGAGTCTGTTTCATACTTCTCTAGTAGCTTCTTTCTGGTGACCTCAGACTTTCTTTTGCTCGTGGTTGATATTCTTCCTATGTCTTTATATCGTCTTCCCTTGTAGATATCTATTTCTGTGTCCAAATGGCCCCTTTCTATAAGTCAAGTTGGATTAGGCCTATTGCAGTGATCTCATCTCAACCTAGCTATCGTCAATACCTTATTTCCAAATAAGGTCACCATCCCTAGAACTTCAGTATCCTTTGTGGGGGATATATTTAAACCCATAACAACGTCCTTTTTAAATTGCCACTGTTTATGTGAAAATAGAAGCCATGGTATGGAATCACAGATCTGTGCTTTCTTCTCCATTCCCAGGTACCTTAGTGTTTTAATCATATGTGTGTGTATGTCTTAACCACTACTTAGCATGGTATTCAAGATCTTTTTGTCATAAATGGAGGATAATATTATATACTTAAGAGCTGTGGAAAGTTTTTAAAGGGGAAATCTTAATATATTTAATAAAATATATTTATTCTTCAAAAACTACATATTCAAAGCTATAAGACAGAAACAGGGAAGACAAATATGAAAGAACACAGATTTTAGTCTTCATTTATAGTGTAGCTAATATAAATTAACAGAAAATGATGACAATAAATGGGCCACACTCATAACTGTACACCATACAGAAGATTTGAAAGATCACTCCAATGTACATTTGAAAGTAAATTTTCCAAATGTTAATAAAATATTAATATTAATAAATATTAATAAAATACAAATAAAGTAATGGAAAGTGATTTTGGCCATATAAGAAACTATTTTTTCTTCTTGTTTTACTTTAAATCAGAGTTTAGCCAGGGCTGGTGAAAATGCCTTCACGGGCAAAGTTGTTGCTTGTAGATTCTCAAGAATCTAAGATTGACCATGAAAATTTAGAGCTCACTTCGTGGTGGCATAGAGGTGGTAATGAGTGCCTGACAACCGCTAATAGACATGGCCATTGTGTATTCTGGATTGTGAGCCCTTAAGAAGAGGGGCCTGGCATTCAAAAAGAGAAAGAAACACAAGCTCACCCAAATCTGCTCCCTGGGGCAAGAAAACAAGACATTATCTTTCTCTTTTGTATTATTTGCTCCTTTTTCAAAATTCAGCAAAAAGTGTAAGTTCTTTTGATAACTAGAAATACCCAGATTTTTTTTTAAAAGTGATTCTGTCTCACACATCTTAACAAAAACCCCCTCATGAATTTAACAGTCTCTATCAGTTTTTATTCTATTTTGGCTTTCATGTTCAAATTCCTACAATGATGTGGTCACCACCCAATTCCACCAAGTAGTTCCTTTCCCTGTAGTTTAGTTTTATAAATACCACTGCCCCGAAATATTTAAAAAGTCGCTCAAATCAGCTCACGAAATGTATTGCCATTTTGTTGTTGTTTTCTGGCCCTCTTTCTGTTCCCACTTTTTGCAGAAATTCAGACTTGAGAATTCTTCTCCTTGGGTGGAGTTCCTCCTTTATATTCTGTCCATGCTCTGACCGTTCCTTAACTGTGCTTCATCTCCCAGCACATGAGGCCGGTTGCACACCTTTGCCCTTCAACCTTTGGCTCTTCCCTCTGCCTGCGAGTTGGCGATCCTTCAGACGCCTCATGCTGCATCTGCACCTGAGCAGGGGAGCATTTCTCCTCGTCCTTGGTTGGAGCTGGGAAGGCAGAGCATGCACGTGTTGTTTGGTGTCCTACTGATGGTTGTTAAGTCCAGGGCCATAAGGACCTTTAAAGTTCAGTACCAACCTTTGACTTTATGCCTCCATCTTTATTATTCTGCTTAATACTTCTTTTGTTAACAACACTAGGAACACATTTGATGCTTAATAACATCTGTTCATTAAGTAGAGCAGTCATATTTTTATATAGTTGTGATAAGCAGAATTATGCCCTCCCCAAGTTGTCCTTGTCCTGATCTGTGGAACCCATAAATATGTTACCATCTATGGCAAAGAGACTGTATGATTAAGTGAAGGCCCATCACGTGAGATTGTCCTGGATGATCTGGGTGGGCCTAATGTGATCGTAGGGCTCCTTAAAACAGAGAAAGAGACGTGACAGGTAAGTGAGAGAATTGGAGCAATGGAGTGTGGGAAGGACTGGCTTTGAAGGTAGAGAAATGGGAAAGGGATGATGAGCAGGGAACGCGGGTGGAGTCTAGAAGCTGAGCCAGGTGAGAAAATGGATTTTCCCCCAGGGTTTTCAGAAGGAGCACAGCCCTACAGACACCTTGAATTTAGCCCAGTGAAACCCACCTCAAACTTCTAACCTCCAGAACTGTAAGCTAATGAGTTTGTATTGTTACAGTGCATTAAGGTTTGGTTATTTGTTACCTCAGCCCTGTGAAACTAACACAGCAGTCCTTTGTCATTTCCGTTGTACCTAGTATGATGTCACACGGACGATACTCACTTACTAAAAATGAAGAACATACTTAGGATTCCCCCATCTTCGGGAGTTATACATGCTATGAAATTCAGTCTGATGTGTTCAGTAGTAGTATTTCTGAACATCTGGGATTTATTTACGAATATGTACAATAATATGAGACCTTTTATTTGGGACTAGAAGTCTCAGCAGAGAAAAATTACTTTTCCAATAAATCAATGGACTTGATGAGTCTGTTTATTTCCCCATCAACCCAATTGCCTCTCTGTTTTTCAGCAGTGTACTAGCAAATCTCCATCACCGATGATGGCTCACACACTTCTTCACTGGCTGCCGCCTTAGCCCTTGGGCGCTGTCATTTCCTCAGGCTTAATGTGCAGGAATTCTGCAAGCCAGCTATGCCACCGCCCCCCCC